>NW_027070052.1:259663-289662 GCF_002906115.3 Quercus suber
TCCAGTCAACTAGGGCGACCAAACATTGTCTTGCTGTCTGCTGGCTCCCCTTCACCACAATCACACCATGCTCGGATGGGAACTTTATCCTCACGTGCAGGGTGGACGGCACAGCCCCCATTCCATGGATCCACGGTCTTCCTAATATCGCGGTATACGGGGAGAAGGAAGCCACCACTATGAAGGTCACCACCACCTCCTTTCCTTCCATATTTACAGGTAAAGAGATCTGCCCCTCAGGGATCACTGTCTTGCCGTCAAAACCGACCAAAGGTGTGCCGTATTCGGATAGGTCCGCGCTGCTCAATCCAAGTCCTCGGTAAAGGTCTGGGTACATTACGTCTGCCCCGCTTCCCTGATCTATCATCACTCTTTTTACCAGGAAACCGCCTATACGGGCACTGACCACCAGCGCGTCATCGTGCGGTTGGACCGTTCCCTCCAAATCGCTGTCATCAAAGGCGATCGGCTCTTTGGTGGGTTTCATCCTCTTCCCATAAGACGGTCCGTCTTGACCTTCTGCCGCCGCGGTTAGTGTCCACACCCCTTTCCCTCCTGCCGTGGAGCATTTCTTGGCAGGGGCGTGGATGACTTCAATTATCCCGAGGGGAGGTGGGAGTAAGTTGCCCCTATGTGGAGTGCCTTGGCCTGCCCCTCGGTCCCCCGCATCCATCACAAACTCCTTTAGGTACCCGGCCCCGGCCAGTTGCCGAAGATGATCTTTCAATACTCGGCACTGCTCAGTGGTGTGTCCTTTATCTTTATGGTAGGTGCAGTACAAATTCTGGTTCCTTCTCGTTGGGTCCCCACCCATCCTGTTCGGCCACCTGAAGTAGGGTTGATGCTTGATCTTGTCCAGAATCTTATGCACCGGCTCTTTGAACGCCACATTTACTTCCCCTGCCAGCGCCTCTGATCCCTGCATCCTCATGTTCCCTCGTATCCTTGGGGGGAAACTGTTCTGCCGGGGATGATTTATCATTGGTGCTTTACCCTTGTTTTGTAGCCGGTCATCCTCTAGCCGTTTATATTCTTCTATGCGCCTCATTAGCTGCCTCATGTCCTCGGGAGGTTTCTTAGTCAGCGATTCCCTTAGGCCTGAATCCTCGGGCAACCCCATCCTAAAAGTGCTTGCAGCAATTTTTTCGTTCCCTCCTCCGATCTCGTTGTATAGCTCCCAATACCGACTGGCGTAGTTGCGAAGGGTTTCTCCCACCCTCATCTTCATCGACAGTAGTGCATCCACCGGCTGTGGTACACGGCTACAAGTAACAAATCTGACTCCAAACTCCTGTATTAATTCGGCGAAGCCGCGGATGGAGCCCTTCTTCAGACCATTGAACCACCTGAGCGCGGTAGGGCCCAGGCTTGAGGGGAACACCTTGCACATCAGCGCATCATTCCGGGTATGTAATGACATCATTTGGATATAGTGGCTGACATGTTCAACCGGGTCGGTCTTCCCGTCATAAGAGTTGAACGGGGGGCGTGTGAATCTGTCCGGCATTGGGGCGTGCTCGATGTCTGCTGAGAACGGCGACCGAGCAGCCTGGCGCAACGCTCGGCTCATTGTGTCCATGGCCGCGTTGTGGTTCCGCTTTTCCTCCGGGGAATCCGAACCCCGATCTGGATATTCTCGTGATCGTGAACGCTCTCGACGCTGGCCCCTGTGTAGGCGAGATTCTCGTGAAGCCGAGCGCTCTCGTTGACGGCGGTAACCAGATTGTTCGGATCCTGCTCCTTGTCGCTCCTCCCCGGCCCCCGGTCTTCTTGCTCGGTTGTCCTGATTCATTCTCTGGCGCCTGTCTTCTGCCTCCAACTCTAAATCCCTCACCATCCTTCGCAAACGCTCAAGCTCCTCGTCTCTTTCATCAAACCGCATTTGCCCCGATGCACCGGATTCCGCCCTTTGCGTTTGGTACGAGCCCTCTCCAAATCCGGAATTTTCTTCTGCTCTCTCCTGACGCCTGTCTTCGTGCCGTTTCTGCCTTCGTTCTCGCCAAGACGACCCCCGAGAGGATCCGACCGAGCCGCTTCCGGCATCACTCCCCGAACGGTTTCCGGACATCTTTCTCGTGTGCGAGCCTCAGCTGAACCACAGCAGCGTAGGAGATTCCCACAGACGGCGCCAATTGTGCGGGTCGCAAATGAGGCCAATGGGCTCAGCCCCACTTGGGCTCACAACTTATTTGTTTGTTGGGCTGAATTTCCTACTGTGGGTAGTTCTACAACCAAGGGCTCAATGAGATCACTTTTCTCCTTCTCGGCAACACAATCTTTCCCCCAACTCCTCTCGGATTCTCTGTTTTGCTTCTCTATTACCCCTGTTCTCTTTTCTCCCCTTTTTCTCACCAACCACTTTTTCTTACCCTTCCCTCTTATTTATAGTGCTCAGCTCAGGTGTAGGTTATCAATGCCCTCATGTTTGTGCAGCAGAGGGTCCAGTAGGATTTTCTCTAAGTGGGAGGTCAGGTATGGGTGGCTTTGGGACTTGGTTCCCACCTCCGTCGGCAGCTCGGCAGAGTTAGTGCGTGCTTAGTGCTACGGAGGGTCCAATTAGGGGGATGGTAAGTGTGAGTCTCGGTCTGGGTGGATTTGGGACTTGGTGCCTACTTCAGGTTAGAGCTAGGTAGTGGCGCTTGGAGGGCCTTCTTTGAGCCGGACAAAGTTGATGCACCGTTTAATGACACCTCCGAACATGCTCGGTAAAAAATATGCCGATCATAACTTAGCAGTGAAGCCCGGCACCCCCGAGCTGTGATAGCGAGGGTTGGGCCGTAGGGTGAATGAGGATTGGGCCCGATGACCGCGTGTTTTGGAGCGGAGACTAGGTGCTGAGTAGGCCCAATAGTTCGGACGCCGCACAACTACAAATATATATTCCATATATTAAAATAAAGAAACAAATTAACCAATTCATACTTTCTAACAATCAAGGTAGGAGATTAATCAAAGCGCTGTGTTTCTTTCACACAATATGTTTTGCACACTATGTGAAAGAATTTTTCCCCTTAATCTAAATACAAATACTTAATATCAAATTTGATTTCTTAAAATAAATTGACAAAATAAATCAATTTAAAAATATTAAGAGTACAACGCCATATATGAAAAGTTATATACTTCACGGCCTTGATTGCTTTTTAACATTTGTTTTTCTCTATTCTTCTAAGTATTATTATTTTTTTAAATTTTGGATTCTCCAAAAAAAAAAAAGATTTTATTTAAAATTTGGGTTTATAACAAAATTCATACTTTAAATTTGTGAAAAATAAGAGATAGAGGATGAAAAAAAAAAATAGTGAGGGCTTTAGGGTATTAATACCATACAAGACATTATTATTATTATTATTATTATTATTATTATTGTGTGTGCAATTTGAGATCAATGGGTTGACTGTTGAGTCACCTTGCGAAAAGAAATACATTTGGATAAGCAAAAAAAAGTGGCATGATTTGCGGTCAAAACTCAAAAGGTTTGGCAAGTTAAGCTAAAACTAAAGATGAGAGTTTGGTGGCATTTATTTAGGTGTCAGGTTGGTTGTCTAAATTGGGAGCTGTTTGTGTTATTTTGTTATTTATTTATTTTTTCATGCTGACAGTATGGCTGTCTGTTTATTCAGTGGGTAGAGAGAATAGGGAATTGCTCTTGTTGTTGTTGTTGTTGTTTTTTTTTTTTTTTTCTTAATTAATTTTTTTAATTGTCTAGGGTAAAAAACTTAACTAGAGAAGGGGGAAAGAACTTCCTTGCGCCCCAGCTCCGCCCTTGGTTGCAGAGGTTGTGACTATGTAGGTGTGGATGTAGTTCCAATTTTGGTAAAGTGAGACTTTGACAGCATTAGAGATGAAGATCGTTTTTTTTTTTTTAGTATGTGTTAAAACTTAAAATATAGTATTGAGATATTTTCATAAATACATGAAGACAATGGCTTTGTAATACAATTAGTTACTCTTGTTTTAGGGTTACAATCGGAAGTCAAATGTACTCCTACGTATACCTTGTATTGAATTCATTATAATATTTAATTCATAAGTAAATATGCAGTTGTTTCAAACTTTTATACTATCTATGGATGTAAAACGTTAGATTGAACTAAAAGTTAATTTGCTTACTTATGGATGTAAATATGTAATTTGCTTACTAAAAGTTAAAAGTTTATTTTATTTTATTCTTTCCTCACATAGTATAAGCATGGTTTTAATAACTGGTATGGTCAAAGAATCAGTTTTGGTCCTAGTTCTAGGTCTCACCCGATTTTTGACTAGATTTGGGGAATTTCTCAGATTGGATTGGTGCTTGGTTCCTAGTTGAACTAGTTGAACTAGCCAATCCATTCCAGTTTTTAAAATAGTTAGTGTACGAATCAGGTTTGAAATCCTTTGCCTTGTTATTGCTGTGAAACATTCCTGAGTTCCCAACTATAGTAGTTGCTCTCTTCTCACTAGTGCATCCATGTTCCAATCCTTGTAGCCATTTTCCGACCTTCATTTGTCATTGATTTCTGTTGTTTGCTACTTCTACCAACTTTTTTCATGTGCATCATTCCATATTGTTCCTGGTAGAAATAGATGCTCTCACCATATTTCAAGCTATAAATGATACAAGGAAAGCCCATATTGGGAAATAACCCTGGTTCTAGAAGACATTTGGGATCAAGTCAAAATGGCTAGTCATTTTCGATTCTCCTTCAAGTCATTTTCTATATATATATATATATATATAGAAAGAAAGAAACGAATTTGCGTGTATGGCTTTAGCCAAAAGAAATTGCTAATAAGTACTAAATCTTTGTTTGAAGGTGCACTGCTTGGGGTGCCCTCCCAAAATCGTATATCCTTTCTATTGGAATAAATAAATAAAGAAAAATTAAGTGGTAAAAGACAAGAGCATAGAGCCCTGTGTAATAATGAGTTTCCATTAACTATTTTTAATTTGAAGTGAATTCTAGATTGAGATAAAGTTTAATATCATATTACATTTAGTAACTGAATTGACATTTCTCTATATACAAAATGCTTGAAAGTTTAGAGCGGAAATGATTCAAACTGTGAAATTAGCAGCATATTATAATTATTTCTATAAAAAAAGAAGAAGAAATATTACACTTTGTGTAATAACTCTCAATTGTTGAGATTAATAATTGAAAAAAAAAAACAATTTTTAATCTCAACATTGAATAAAATAAAGTTGCGAAGGTTTTTTTTTTTTTGGTGAGAGTGAATTGTGTATTACTCTAGAACTCAATCCGTGAATTCTAATGCACGCTCATCATCATTACATTCAAGATCCTATAAGTTTAGGACGAAAAGTAATAATTTAAAGTATTAAAGCTGGTTTAAATTGCATGGGTCCACTTGGAAAAAAAAAAACTATTTTAAAAAATTGGCTAATAATCATCTGAGGAAACTCCATTATTCTTTTTAATTGACGTATGTTGTTAATTATTATTATTATTATTTATTTATTTTGAAATTGTTATTATTATTATTATTATTATTATTATTATTATTATTATTATTATTTTTTGTTTTGAGAAAGGTTTTGAAATTGTTCATTTGTATCAATCTCACGTAAAAAAAAAAAAAAAAAAAAAAAAAATTTTTTTTTTTTTTTTTTTTTTTTTTTTTTTTTGTAGCACTCCACTAATCACACCCTTCGTCATATACTATATTTCTTGTTGTATACTGTAGAGGTCTTATCGATTCACTATTATTTTAAGTGAACAACATTAGACATGTGGGACTTAGTCCACACACACCTTCGAGATTTTATTCTGCCCATACTACTGCCAACATCCTTTAGCCACACATACTAGACATGTGTCGACCTACATTGACTTTTATGTTATGTGATAACACCTTAAAATGTATTTCTGTTATATATTTATGTGGGCGTTATCTCCTTATTACTATGCTTATCTTTACATTTGCATTAATCTCTATTATTTATCTTTACATAATTTCTTGAATAAGATGTCATTCATTGCGTTTAACTTTCTACTTTCAGGAAATCATGTGAAAAATATGAGTTTACAAGAGTCTGTGAAAGAATGGAGGTCAAACTAGAATTAAAGAAGAGCTAAAGGATCATGCTTAAATGTCTAAGGGAAAACTCATCTTTTGGACATGCCTTGTTCAGATTGCGAAAGCCCACACAACACCAAATTTGGCAATGGACCACTAGTCCTAGGTCTAGACTAGGCATCTCATCATACATCCATGTGAGCACATCCACATATTTCTTGAGTAATGCCACTAACTGCTTCTTTTCTTATGCTGCCAACTTACTGCTAATGAAAACAGGCCTCTGAGATCCCAGACCATCCCCCAAGTTTATATTTTCCAACTGCTCCTCAGGCTAGATTTGTGCTTCCTTGATTAGGTCCTCTAGGACCTCTTATTGAGTCACCATACAATCTGGCGGTTCGAGACCCTCCTGCACAATGCAGTCAGGCCCTGCGCACCTTTATAAGCGATATACTAGCCTCTCTAGAGGCTCCCGTACTACTATGCATTCCCGGGATCCTAAGGAGCTGGTCTCTTTCTTTTGCCTTTTTCTGTCCAGAAGGTTCCTTAGGTCATGGGTGCCTCCTCCTTCCTTTTCTTTTAACATAGGTGCCCCTGGGGTCCCCAGTGTGAGGCTCTCATCATTTAGTGCCAGCTTGTCATAAAACATTGTCTCCACAAAGTTCACTTCTCCTTGGCTAAAAGGGTTTGGGTTGGCAGGGATCCTTACTGGCCTCCCATTCAATCTCCCTTTAACAAATTGATGGTACGTGGAGGGAATAAGATGATGCTTATGAAGCCAAGGACGTCTCAATTGAACATGGTAAGAAACCTCTAAGTTAATCATATGGAACCTGGTCAGGGCTACTATTGGGCCTACCCTCAAGGCCAGCTACACATACCCTTCCGTTGATTCTGTTAATCCTCCAAATCCTGTTATATCCATGGGAGCCCCCAGGATCCTCCTACCAGTTAGGCCCACAACTTCTAAGGTATTTAGAGCTATGAGGTTAAGTGATGCCCCCTTGTCTACCAGTGCTCTCCTAACTTGGACACCATTTATGGTGGCCATTAGATAAAAGGGTCTGTGATGGTCTAGATGTTCCACTTCCATGTCTTCATCTGTGAAGGTTATTGCATTGGTTTTTTCCAAGTAAGCTCAGCTAGCATGGGATTTCGCTGTGAAACATTCTATTCCTGAATCTGCTGCTATACTCATGAGGGATTCTGTGGCCATCCTTTTCGCTTCTAGCCCAAATCCCAATTGGTTGAATAGTGATCTGAATTTAGGGTTCTTTTGAAGGGTCCTGACTGTGTTTGGATGGAAGGATCCTTCAGATTCTTCTACCTCTACCAGGTTCCCATGGATCACTACAGCCACTACTCCCTTTCCCTTGTGGTTGGGTAAAGGGTTCCTTTACATTTTGGGTTCCTTTTGAGTGAGCTCTAGGGTCCCCTCCTTAAGCTTCTAGTGAAATAGCCTACGGAGGGTCCAGCAGTCCTTGGTAGAGTGCTTAACATAGTTATGAATCCTGCAAAACAAAGAGTTCTTCCTTTCTTCTTAGTAGGTGGCTAGGATACAGTAAATGGCCTGACAATTCCATCTCCAATCCATTTATCGAAAACATAATTCAATTCTTCTGTAGTGCATAGGATCACAGGTGGTTCCTCGACCATTTTTCCTTTAGGCCTCTTCCTTTTTTCTCGAATTGACACTGTCATGGCCTAGGGTACTGGCACCCTCTTTGTTCTCATAGTCAATGCTGTCCTCTTAGTTCTTTGCAACAGGTCAGTAAACTGGGTTACGCATAGATTTTCAAGATTAAGCCTGTAATCAAAATGCATGTTGGATATGTAGGTCTCCATGAGCTCATTTTCTTCATGGCCTCCATAACAGTCTAGGAAAACATCTTCAAACCTTTTGATGAATTAGATAGGTTCCTCTCCAGGTCTCTATCTTACCATTTTTTGGAATGTGACTTTGTTTTCACCTGGATAGTACTTTGCGCAAAACCTCTCCATTATTTCATTCCAAGTCTTGATGAACCCAAGCCTCAGAGTGGTGTACCATCTATATGCTTTGTCCACTAGGAACTTAGCAAACTTTCTTAGACATAGCTTCCTGTCCCCTACGTAAGGGCTCATGGTGTGAATGAACCTACTCGCGTGTTCCACAGCACTTCCATTTCTTCCATCAAAAGAATGGAACTTCGGGGGTTCATATCCCTTAGGATAAAGCTTGCCAAGGAGTTCTGGTGGAAATGGGGGATTCCGGGAAAATTGTTTTAAGACCCCTGAGAGCTTTTCCCTTTCTTGTTCCAAAAGGGTATCGACATTTGCTAGCGTGAGATATTGGGGGTTGGCTCCCCTCCTACTGCTGACCCTCCTTCTAGTCGGGCTCTGTCCTAATTAACCACATGGGGGACATTATCCCTGATTTCTTGGGTCCTACCCTCTTTGAGGAGGCAGATCTCTTGTTGCAAATCTTTCAGCATTTCTGCCATTCGAGTCACAGGGTCTAACTCCTGCCCTGTTTGCCTTTATCTTGAGATGACCTCCTACCCAGAGGCACCTCATTCCTTTATCTGGAGGCCACTTCATTTTCTCCTACAGGCTCAGAGGCCGCAGGTGACACATTGGTACCTTTACTGTTCCTTGGTCTTACAGCCATGCTCTGCGAAGGGACTACTTCTTCCCTCTCCTTTACCTAATCCCCAATGGAGTCACCAAAATGTAAGGGTCCTTTTTTGGACGGCACCCAGGCCTAAGTAGAGACAAGGACTCTAGACCCTCTTATTTGTTGTTTTAAGGGACTGTGCTTGGTTCACTGTAGCTAAATGGACTTATTACGAACCAGGTGGTGCATAGAGTAAGAATCCTATAACACATACATACTAGCAAACAAGAAATATATGCATTGAACAGCAAGAAACAATAAAGGGTCAATGCGATAGAGAAGGACACAAAGTAAAGTTAAGGGTCCTTAAGATACTATGAAATATTTCATTAATTTCTCAATTGTGTAATACATTATACACACTAGGACATATCACAAGATCCAAATAAGTTCAAAAATCACAGCCTTAGATAGCTCTTCAGGCCTTTATGACTTGCGAAGTTTGAATACCTTTGAATCCAAGTGTGTTCTCTAATGCTGTTTGAGGATACCGGGCGGTATTTCCCTCTCTTTTCTTACTTTCTTTGAATTCTAATATAGTTTTCTCAATGATTCTACTCTAATTCACTGTTGCTGAATGCCTTTCACTGTTCGTTGCTTCTCCCTTTTATAGTGTCATCCTAGGTTTTTTATTGTACCACTAATTCCCCCCTCCATTTGCTCCCCTCGGTACCAAAACCAATGTTATGCCAACAACATTGGTGGCTGGTCTCTTCCTTATTTCTCATAATTTTCTTCTTTTGGTGTTTCTTCCTCAAAAGTCTCTTGTTGCCTTTCTGTTTTGGTATGTCTTGAAGAGCTGACCTTGGGTTTTCTCCTTTCAAGGTTTCTAGTCCCCACCTTTTCAGACTCAGCTTTTGGATGCATTTCCCTTTGTCATTTTTTCCAACCGAGCTGATTCCTTCCTACCCGGTTGAAAGTTTCCTAGCCACTTCCCTTCATGGTTCTTCTTTCTAGGTTCCCCGGGGTACTAGCCCCTAGTTTATAAGTTGTTAGTTCCCAAGCCTTCTAATTCCTTTCTACATCATTGGGCGGCTAATAGGGACATATCTATTCCCGTTCCTTGTGTTTCCTAGCACCCCTTTTTGAATAGTCTTAATCCAACTTTAGTTTTACTGCACGTCCTGTGGATTCTGAGCTCCTGGCAATCCCCAGGTATTCCGGCCCAGTTTTCACCACTGGGATCCCCAGTGATTTTCTGACGTTGGTGGGCTGGGCTTTTCTTCTTCCCTTTGTTTCACGAGTTTTAGTGTTTACCCATTCGTGGGTTTGGGTTCCTCCTTAAGACCTTAATAGATTTGGGCCTACCATCCTCTTTCTCTAGTGAGGGCTCAAGTATTTTGGAAGTTTAAAAAGCGTTGAAAACACTATTCACGTTTAGACCCCCAATTACAAATTACCAATTCAATCTTATTATCAAACAATTATTGTCCGGAACAAGAACGTAAGCTAAACACAAAATTGATAAACAATTTAAGCCAATTATAATCACATCCATAGCAAAAAATAAAATGCAAAGATAAGGGAAGAGAGATGCAAACACAAGGACAACACGCGATGCGTTATCGAAGAGGAAACCGAATCCCTCGGCGCAAAACCTCTTCGCCGCCCTCCAAGCGGTCAATAATTCACTAGAAAATATTGTTGGGATACATGAACAGTAATAGACCCTCCAAGCCTAATCTACCCAGGTACCTAAGCCCTCCAAGCTTCTTGCTCCAACAAGGTTATGCCAAACCTTTTTCTTCTCTAGCTTACTGGATTCTGTTATAACCCATAGCATCAACCAATAACCATTGGTTTCTTCCAAACTGCTTCCCTTAGCACCAAAAGACCTTCTCACAGACGTGGGCGTAGTGAGAAAAGGATTTGGTCAAGAACCTCTCAAGAATGTATCAATGGAGAGGAAGAGAGTAGAGGAATTTGAAGAGTCTCTTACTGAAGATTGGGGATGAGGCAATTTTGTTTTCCTCTAGGGTTTCTCTCTCAAAATTCTCTCTAGAAGCTCTCTACATTTTGTGGGTATAAGAGTCTATATATAGTGGTGTGTGTTTGGAATACGAAGTGATAGTTTTTTCCAAACAGGGCAAGTTGGCGGCTTGGCCTCGCGACTAGTCTAAGTTGCGAGTTCAAGTCACGAGTTAACTCCTGGCCAGTTTGGGACTTTTGTCCTATAGTGTGACAGATGGCGTAACCCTTCACCTCCCCACATGCTTCTCATATATGCTGCAATTGGCTTCTTATAAGTCGCGAGTTAGTCGCGAGTCCTAGCCGCGAATCCTTGCTTCTTTGCACATTGTTGAGCAATTCTTCACACTCTCTCACACACTACCCTTACATGAATCCCACCTAAATACAGGGTTACTAAATGCTAAATTACAAGCAAATTGGCATGAAATAAAGCCAACAAGATAGTTGATAAAATTTAACCTTACAATCTCCCACTTTGGCTATTCCGTGACAAAATCCTATAACAAACTCTAGACTTAACGTGTGAGTTAGGAACAGTTGAAAAACTCACTCACACCTAACTCTAAAATCTGTGTAGCTCTAGAATAAGTATCTCCTGAAACATAACAATACAATAAGTTCATTGTATGCAGAAAACTTGTAATGCATATGGAGCAAGCATAATGCGATCAAGCAAAATAGAATATAGCAATAGACCATGGCATGACCTAAACAGGCAATCACTACAAACAAGTGATCACAATGCTCATTCACACTTGGAATGAACATCCGAACATTCAAGTTGATAAACACAAAGTAAATCACTTGAATGACCAACACTCAACCAATGCATAGTATATAAAGTATATGCATCTAGGAATAAAATCTTACAAGGGCATAAGAGTGAGAGTACTTAAAGAAAATGCATAACATTTATCTAGAACTACAAAGCAACAAAGCATAAAGGTTGCATACGCATGGTACAAACCATAAAAGCCTACAAATATACATAGAAACAAACCCTAAAAGCTTACAAAAGCAACCTGGGTACAAACAAAAACTACGAACCATAAAAACCTACAAAGTTACCAGGTACAAACAGTAAAAAGTACTTCCCTTATCATATCACTTCCCCTATCATGAATCATAGGAGCTGTGATGAACTTGGAACATAGATTCCTGTAACCTGAAACACTTGCACAAAACACATTAGACCCTTAAGATAAAGCAAGTAATAAACGGACAAATATAATGTAATAAGTAAAATTGCAATCAAAAACATGATGTGAAACATGTGAGCAATTTGACCAAACACCAAACACCTAGACAAAGTTTTCTTATTAATACAATATCTTCTTCCCCTTGGTATATGCATCTCCCCTATGGAATATCTCTCCCCCTACAAGTGTGCATGAGAAATAGAATTTCTCCCCCCAAGAATATGCAGAAGGGTCATATAGAAATGACAAAATCTCTATGGTATACTCTTTAGAGTATACTCTCCCCTTTTTTGTCAGGAATAGACAAAGGGTCAAGGAGAAATAAGGGCAAGAGATAGAGGTAGGAACAATGATAATGGTGCATAAGGGGTGCAATGATGCATGAGGGGTGCGAGATGAATGAGAAAATGAAGCTCAATCCTAAGACATGACATGCTAGGATGAAGAAACAATGTATGAACCAATGCATGACAAGGGCAGCAAGGTGTGTACAAGAGGTGGCTATGTGCAATGTATGATCAATGCATGAAAAATGCACATGTGGGGCAAGGTGTGTTAAATACATAACCAATGAACCAAACATATTCCTAATGAGGAAACATGAGAAACCCCAAGGTTTGGTACTCATTGGAGTCCAAACAAGTGAGAAAATGCCTAAGAGACATTTTATCAAACACCTAGCATGTGCACTATGAACAACAATGTGAAACAATGCATGAACACCATGAAATCCACCCTTAAAACATGATCTTTTTGCCACAAGGGGCCACTCTCTAAAGAAAATCATCAAAAGAAACCAATCTCATTCAAAAATTTGACAAAAATTAAGTTTTCCTAACCCCTATAATAAAAATCTCAATCAAGAGCACAAAACTCTCCAAAACATAATCTAAGGATCAAAATCAATGAAAAGAGTATATAATTACCTTAGAAATGTTAATGGAATGAAAAACCATTCAAATTTATTGGGTTTAGATGTAAAAATAGTGAAAGAGGGGTTTAAGAGAGGGTGGGAGAGGTTTAAAACAGGTTTCCCATGAAAAGCCCTTTAAAAAGCTGTTTTTGGGCGTTTCGCGACTGGGCGAGTTGCAAAGTTCAGTAGCGAAAATTTTGTGAGTCGCGAGTAAGTCGCTAAAGCTTCTGGATGAAACTCGCGACTAGGGTGGGTGACTGGCTAGTCGCGAGTGAGTCGCGAGCGAGTCGCGAATGAGTCACGAAAAACTTTGACACCTGTTTTTCAACACAAAACATGTTTAAACACTGAAAAAACAATGTAAGCACTAAACATGAACACAAAAAGTGATAAAAATCACTTCCAAAACTAGATAAAATGATCAAAATTTTTTTTGGATTGATCCATATATGGTTAAGCACACACACATCACATTTAAACAAGTACAATCGAACAAATGAATAAGGCATTCATTAAACATTAGGCATGTGTGTTGTGTGTGTGTATCAAGTGTGGAATAGTCCATAGTCTAGAGTGAAGTTTCAATGATCAATTCAATCAAGTCATACACAATTAGTACTAAGTCAAGTAGTCTATCTCAGTTATAAAAATGAACATATATGACCTCTCACAAGAAAATGATTACATATCTTTGAAGCTTTTCATTTGGTTTCTTTACAATTCATATCATTTGATCTTTTTGAATCAATACATCTCATTTTAGAGATCGATGCCTGAAATTTTTAATATTTCAATTTGACGAACAAGCCTTTGGCTTTTTGGGGTATCATACATTTTATTTTGGTCGCTTTCCCTTTTTCCTAGTCAAATACTAGCATGTGCGACAGGTTTTTGTAGCTCAATATCTCTTTTCATTTAGAGATTTACATTTGGTGAGCTCTTTAAGCAAAAACAACAAAATAAAGAGTGAGAAGATATATAGGCACAAGTCTATCCATGTCTCAAAACTAACAAGACTATTGACTAATCATTCATGACAAGCTTGAAGATCGATTTACAACAATCACATAAAGATGTTAATATTTTTCCCATAAAGATATAAGTGCATAAAGCTAAGCTCGTAAATGCATAAAGCCATTTGTACGAAGGTACAAGACAAAACTCACATGTGATATGTGCTTAAACATATACGATCAAACTTTTTGAATTTTTCACTTTTTATGTGATTTTGGATTTTTACTCACACAAAATTAAAGTATAAAAGTAAGATCAAAACAAAAGCAATGCATACAAATAAATGCAAAATGCACAAATGCATGAAGATATGACAATCAATGCATGAAGGGTCCTACAAAGATCGAAAAAATTAGATCAAGGACCAAAAGAGCAAAAGTTCAACCATAGGAACCCTTCCTCATCCAAACAGAACGATTGTTTGGAATAAGTGTCTTAAGAGAAGTGAGACGATGGTTGGAGGAATAAGAACCAGAGATGCACATAGTCAAGGAATTAAGAGCATTAAACACTTTCTTTAATGACATGCTATTATCACTCAAATTCGGTTTACCCTTTTTAGCACAACTTCCAAGAGGCTCAAGTTTCTTTTTTCTTTTGATACTTTTAAAAGCATGAAACTTAGAGCATTGAGGTCTTAGATGACCAAAGGCACCACAATGGTGACAAACAATAAGTTTAGATCTACTAGGCTTTTTGGGAAGGGATCTAGCAACATAGTTTTATTCTCTCTTCAACTTATGACATTGAGGTCTTATATGACCAATCACATTACAATGGTGCCAAGTTGGAACAAACTTAGATCCATTCGAAGTCTTAGGTTAATACCTAAATGAAGACTTTGACCTAACAGCCTTTTTCTCTGCCTTTTGATTTCTTTTATGTGGAGGAATGTACACCGATTTGTCCTTTAAGATAGAACACATAATAGGCACAAAATCGGGTACCATAACATTATTTCAACAAAAATTTTCATCATTTTTAACAACAGGTTCAGCAATCAAACACTCGGCATGCATCTTGAGAGATTCATTTTCACATTTTAGCTCATCAACAAGTTTGTTAGGCAAAACAAGTTTAGCATCTAAGTACATATTCAAACATTCAAACTCTTTCAGCTTTTGAAGAGAAATTTCAACAAGTTTCTTATATTTTTCAACCAATTTGTTGGATTCTTTGAACTTAGCAATCAAATCATCATTTTCACAAAACAACTTGCCCAAATTCTTTTAAAACTTCTTAGCATTTTTCTTCAAGAGTTTGATGTTAGGAATATCAACAACATCTAAAGGTTCATGTAACATGGCATCACAATCATGAGGATTCACACTCATAGATGCATTTTCACAAACACGTGATTTGCTACATTTATCATCAATCAAATCATACAAAGAGGCATACAAAGAGGCATACAAAGAACAATCCATGGCAAATAAACCAAGGGGTCAATGATCACACTTAGGTATTTAAATCACAATAAGTGTACCTGCTCTGATACCAATTAAAAGTTCAAAAAGCATTGAAAACACTATGAACGTTTAGATCTCTAATTACAAATTACCAATTCAAGCTTATTATCAAACAATTAATGTGTGGAACATGAACATAAGCTAAATACAAAATTGATAAAAAATCTAAGCCAATTATAATCACATTCACAGCAGAAAATAAAAGGTAAAGATAAGGGAAGAGAGATGCAAACACAAAGACAACACATGATGTGTTATCGAAGAGGAAACCGAATCCCTCGGCATAAAACCTCTCCGCCGCCCTCCAAACGGTCAATAATTCACTAGAAAAGATAGTTGGGATACATGAACAGTAATAGACCCTCCAAGCCTAATCTACCCAGGTACCTAAACCCTCAAAACTTCTTGCTCCAACAAGGTTGCACCAAACCTTTTTCTTCTCTAGCTTACTGGATTCCACTATAACCCATAGCATCAACCAATAACCATTAGTTTCTTCCAAACTGCTTCCCTTAGCACCAAAAGACCTTCTCACAGATGTGGGTGTAGTGAGAAAAGGATTTGGTCAAGAATCTCTCAAGGATATATCAATGAAGAGGAAGAGAGTAGAGGAATTTGAAGAGTCTCTTAGTGAAGATTGGGGATGAGGCAATCTTATTTTCCTCTAGGGTTTCTCTCTCAAAATTCTCTCTAGAATCTCTCTACATTTCATAGGTATAAGGGTCTATATATAGTGGTGTGTGTTTGGAATACGAAGAAATAGTTTTTTCCTAACAGGGCAAGTTGGCGGCTTAGCCTCACGACTAGTCTAAGTTGCGAGTTCAAGTCACAAGTTAACTTCTGGCCAGTCTGGGACTTTTGTCCTGTAGTGTGACAGATGACGTGACCCTTCACCTCCCCACATGCTTCTCACATATGCTACGGTTGGCGACTTGTAAGTCGCGAGTTAGCCGTGAGTCCTAGCCGCGAGTCCTTGCTTCTTTGCACATTGTTGAGCAATTCTTCACACTCTCTCACACACTACCCTTATATGAATCGCACCTAAATACAGGGTTACTAAGTGCTAAATTACAAGTAAATTGGCACGGAATAAAGTCAACAAGATGGTTGATAAAATTCAACCTTACATATTTTCTTTTGGAGTTCAATTTTCTACGCCATTTTGGGCCTAGGTACAACTTCATAACATTTTAGACCTCAACACAGTAAAATTTAAAGCAATTACTTGAAGTTAAGAACATCTGTATATCAGTATAGAGATCTTCTATTAAAATCGTGTCTCTTATTTATACTAGGAAGTCTCAAAGGTGATTGTCATTCCATGGGTTGCTTTATCAGTTTAGAAAATGTCTTAAAGCCCTATGATAAAGCCACCCATGGAATGCCAATCACCTTTGAGACTTCCTAGTATAAATAAGAGGCTCGATCCCAATAGAAGATCACAAACAATCTAAAGAACTTATTGAAATCAATGTAATATAGTTATCAAGGAGATAATTTTGTGTTCATTGGACTTAGTGAAGTGTTAAAAAAAGAAAAAAAAAAAGAAAAGAAAAAAGAATCTATAATAATCTTGTAAATTTTTAATTGTAACTTCATTGGGCTTAGTGAAGTGTCAATTAGTTAACAAGTCCTATTGTAACTTTTTTTTAATAATCTTTCCAGTAAATAGACTTTATGGTAAAATGCAAAACTGACCCTTTAAGTTTTTTTAGATTTTATTTCAATTCTCTAACTTTGCTTTTGTTCATTTCAGTCCTCTAACATTCAAGTTTATTCAATTATGACTTTTCCATCAACTTTTGTTATATATTGTGGTTAATTTTTCAATTTTATAAATTTTTCTTCAAATTTTTTAAATTAAAAAAATTCAATTAATGATTAACAAATATTTTCCAGAATTTTTTTTTTTCAAAAAATTTTAACAAAAGTTAGCGGAAAGGTTTTAATTGAAAAAATATGAAATTTAGAGAACTGAAATAAACGAAAGTAAAGTTAGATGACTGAAATGAAATCTGAAAAAAGTTAGAGGGTCAGTTTTGCATTTTTACCTAAAATTATTAGTGTTTTAAATTACTCGTACGGCGGTGTTTGTTATGAGAACAAAACATCTACAGCCTAAATACTTAAATAAAATTGATGAGAGAGAGAGATTACTTGTCAACTAGTCCCAAAAAATTGTAACGTGCATACAAATGAGCCCATGTCCTCTTTATATAGACATAGACAACCAAAAGGTATGGATTTAAAAGATACAACTCATCGGTAAGAACAAAAGTTTTGATTATAGATTAGATTGGATCCACTATTGGACACACTTTATTTGGGTTTTAACTGGCCCAATATTTCTAACATAAAAAATATATGCTTGTAACTTTGTGATTTAGCTTAAACATATTCACTTATGTTTGATCCAAGTATTTAGTTATTAATCTCGTTTTATCTTAAGCATGTTTGCTTCACTGTTAGGTGTAATAACTTCGGCTCTGAGCTTTTTCCTCTGAACTTTCGAATTAGTTTGTTTCGCATTGAAATCCAATGGAATTGGAAAGAAACTTAGAATTGAATCATATAACTTAGAGACTTTAAATTTTAATTACTTGTTTGCATTTTTCATTTTTATTTGCATTTTCTACTATAAGTCCTCTTAATTGAGACATGTACTTTGGATCCCTTCTCTAATCCACAAAGTCAAATTTCACTTTGAATCACCGGCAACTAAATATAAACAAGAACAGACTTAAAAATTTTAAAAATAATAAATAATAATAGAAATTAAAAAATATATATTTTTTAAAAAAAAGTTTTTCTGCTCAAACAAATTGACAACCGTAGTGGGAGTACATGCCATTAACAACTCGAAAAATGAACAATATAGAAGCAACAAGTTCTAAGTGTCAAACTCAGGATGAATTCAAAAAACCAAAACAGTATGGTTGAACATTTGACTTAATGGCTTGATAATGTTTTCCAGCGAAAGCTCAACCAAAGTTTTCCACCCTTGCCAAAATAATTGAAAGGCTTGTCTAGGCTTTGCCAAACCAAATGGAAATAATTGGTAGAAATTTTACCCAATGCCTTAGTGCCAACCTTTGAAGAGGTACTTCAAATGAACACAAACAAACTCCAGAATGCATGAAGGCGAGATTGGTCAAAACTTGCGGGTAGCAAAGGCCATTAGGCTATTCTGAAGTTAACCAAGCCTAGAGTTGAGCAAATTCAGACTAAACAACACAGGGTTGAACAACCTAGAGTTGAGCAGCCTCAAATAGAGCAACCTGGAATGGACCAATTTGAATTGAACAACCTCAAATTGAGGTACCTTGAAATGAGATACCTAGGCCACCAAACTTACATAATAATGGTTATGAAAATAGTGACATGGATTTGGGTTTCATTAGAATGCCCAAAATGCAAGGGCGAGTTTTGATCATCAAGAGGGAGATAGGAATGATTACCAAGAACCCTATAGACCACCATTCAAAGACCACCACCGAATGCTATACCCTTTCCAGGTCAAGTAAGGTATGATCAGTTAATGGACTCATTCAAACAAACATATGGTTCTAGTTTATGAAGGCATGCAAGACCTTTGTATTGGAAAACTTGCCCTGAGTGGATAGATCGGGAAGCGGAATTTCCTAGAAGTTACAAGATTCCAAATTTATCACATTTTAAGGCGATGAAGGTAAAACTGCTATGGAACATATTTCCAGGTTCACAATTCAGTGTGATGAATTGTCAAATAATGACTACTGTGCTTCAAATGTTTCCCGATTCCTTTACAGTACCCCCCTTCCCCCCCACTCAAAAATCAATTAGCAGTTGGGTTAAAAAGGAAGAGAAATTCCAAACCCACTTCGCCCCCAAGGATTTAGGTGTGTCAATAGAAGATTTGGTATATTAAAACAATGGGCAGATGAGACTGCCGAAGAGTT
Source organism: Quercus suber (assembly GCF_002906115.3). NCBI lineage: Eukaryota > Viridiplantae > Streptophyta > Magnoliopsida > Fagales > Fagaceae > Quercus > Quercus suber. Next base: position 278,851 of record NW_027070052.1, read on the forward strand.
CATCATGAGGTTTTAAAAGGCTAAAATGAGATGTCGAACTACATTTCCAGAGGCATAATATGTTAAATAGCAGTAGATTGCCTAGACTTCAAATTGAGAACGAAGTTCGAAGGAGGAACTTCCTTTAACTTGCATGAATTATCCAAAGAGCCTCCAGACAAGAAAATCTACATAGAGAAGAGATTCGAAAGAAAAATGCCTTGAATGGGACTTGTAACTAAGATTCTAAATATGAGATTGATGTAGCAGAGTTTAGGGGTCAAAAAACTTGTGTGATGCTGCCATTATGTAAAAAGAATGTATCAAAACAATGAATGAGGGGAGTAAAAGAGAGCCTATGAAAAAACAGAGAAGTAAAATTCATTTCATCCTATCTTATTTATCACCCATTATACAAAAATTCAAACTAATGAAGGAGAGACTGCAAGGGAATAAACTAGTTATCGCCGCAGCGAGAAGAATATTCCAGCAAAAGATAAAGCTCCAAACCAACCACTTTCACCAAAGGCATGTTGACAGGCCTCCTCTCTCCTCCTCCACTACTAGGAGTAGTAGCAAAACTCTCTTTACTTTCTTCTTCACTCTCCTTTGAAACAACACCGACTTTCCCTACACCCCCATTGTACTATTAGCCAAATTATTATATTAACAACTCAAAACTTCTTTTTCATACCTTCGTTTCCTTTCAAGTCATCAGACCGACACAAAGTAAAGGAACGTAAAGTGGACGTAATATTGTACATTTCTTCTCATTGCCATTTTCTCTTCTCTTTTCTTACCAATTTGGAAGGGGGACAAAATGGTGGCTTGGGTAAAAAACTTCATCCACCCATTTTCTTTCGTCTACCTTTTCGCTCCAACCAAATAATGGAAAATGACATTTTTCTTTCCTTTTTCCTTCTCCCATTTCACATCCTCTCATTTTTCACCCTCACCAAACATAGCATAAATGACTAGACAGGAAAAGGGAAATTAATTTATATGGCCATCACCTGATTTTATTATGTCGCCAATCCATAATATATTACAATGTGTTCAAAATCTTATATTCAGTTGGTGTTCACGACACAAAAATTTTATCCATAAAAAAGATAATGACAATAATCATAATATTAGTGCAATGTAAAACCAATTTCACTAACTAATGTTTACTTCCTTGATATCAATGGTTATACATTGATAAAGTAAAATAGCTTTTTTATTTTTTATTTTTTTATTTTTTCTCAAACCACTAATCAGGAGTACCACTTAAAAACTCCTCAAATGCTGTACCGTAGGAGGCAGCGGCTCTGCATTTGATAATTAAGTCTTTGTATGAGCAGGACTTACAGAGTGCAGGATTGCTTGCATCAACCAAAGCTTTTGCTGGTTCTATAAGTGTTTCATAAAAGGGATTAAAAGAGAAGGCAGCAGTTGTCCGAGCTAAATTTGAATTTGTCACCACTCGATGTTCAGCACCTTTCAACTTCCCATTGCTAATAATCTACAATTCAATGCAACACAATTCTAAGAACTATTATTAAGAAACAACTAAAAAAATAATTTTTTTTTTTTTTTTTTTTTTTTGAGAAAAGGATGGTTACTTACATAAAAGTTAAAACCACCCTAAAATATGGCACTTACACTTTTCATCATAAACTACGTGAATTTGCAATCACCACCTTAATTGTAATATACTTTGAGAACTTTACCCCCCTTAGTTGATTGTTAAAATTAATGATAACGCTACAAGTCACATTGTTTTGCTTTAGTAGTCAGTTAATGTGGTAAATTTTATGGACAATGTGTGATCATTAATTTGAACAGTTAATCATGTTGAGCAATGCAATTTAATTTAATTTTTTTTAATTTTTATATATACAAGATAGAATTTCTATTCTAGCATAATCTAAGTGTATATGTGTGTAAAGCTCCCTACTAGAGATTTAAATCCCGGCTCTTTCCCCCACACACTATAAGTATTTATATTTGTAGAGTGACCACCACACCAAGAGTACGTAGTGGTAATTTAAAAAATTGTGACAGTTGGGGTTATGATTGTAAGTATACATAGTTTGGCTGCAAAGTTTTGGCACACGAAGTTTAGGGTGGTTTTCCATGACTAACCCTAAAAAATGTTTGAGTTTCTTTTTTTCGTTTTTTGTTTTATTTTATTTTATGAGATAAGATTCTTTTTCCCCTAGTTACTGAACCATATTACGTATTAGGCATATTGAGGATTTAAAAAACAATACAAAAAACCAAACAAAAACAAAAACTAGAAAAGGTAAAGAAAGTATTAAATTTGTATTGTAATGGAATACTATTTGTCACAACTTATATGATATACGAAAAAATTAGTTATAATTTGAGCTTTTTGTAATCATCTAAATAACTTATATTGACTTAATTAAAATTAATACACAAGTTTGGGTTGGTTTTCTATGACTGACCCTAAAAAATATTTGAGTTTCTTTTTTTGTTTTATTTTATTTTATGAGATAAGATTCCCATCCCTCCCACCCCTCAAGTTACTGAACCATATTAAGTAGTGGGCACATTGAATATTAAAAAAAAAAAAAAAAGTAAAGCATGTCTTAAATTTGTATTGTATATAATGCTATTTGTCACAACTTATATGATATCTGATGTTAGAGCTTTTTGTAATTGTGTAAATAACTTAGATTGACTTAATTGATACACAACCAATTTAAGACCCAACAATTGTTTACATCAATGTTATGAATTCTATTTCTACTGGATGAAATGGACGGAAAATCTCATATTGGTATGCAAACTAGAATGGTAACTACTCAATTCCACCTCAGACCAAATTTCAGCCCATTCTGGATTATTTCAATTAATTTTGGTCAATACCAGCTGAAATTAAAAACCTGGCCAGTATGCATTTTGTGCTGAATCTAGTGATATATATATATATATATATATATATCTATATATATATATGAGGTTATGAACAGATAACTAAATAAAGAAAAGAACTTAATAAGATGAAGTGAGCATAGACACAATGAAAGAAAGAACTAAACCAAACAATGCGATGTGAGGGAAAGAAGAAAAAAAAAATCAAGAATAATGAAGCCCGAAGAGTAGGTGACCACGAGAGGACAAAAGAAATAAATTGACTATGTGAACTTGTGAAGTGCTTTTACGTGGGTGGATTGGGAAATGGGTAAAGTGAGTTGCTAGGAACTTTCAAGAAGGTTCCTTCTTTACAAATACCCCCACATGTTAGTTTTTTTTTATTTTTTTTATTTTTTTTATGCTCACTTGATATTTTTCTTTAAAAAAATATATGAAATTCATTGTTTTATATAAAAACAATATATATATATATATATAGCAATAAATTTGAAACTACAGGTAGAAATAGAGTATCAAAATTTTTTGTTACAATGGACAAACTGGAATAAGGTTCAAAATGATATTCATAACATTTGTTTATGTAATGCCTTCATAATTCAAATCATTAGTTGCAAACCCATGTGTTGAGCGTGATAGTTTTTTCCTGGGTGATTTCAATATATATATATATATATATATTTTAAACCTTACATAATATTATTTTTTTAAAACATTTACACACACACACACATATATACATATATGTATATATATGTATTATAATGTGAATCTTTACATATACCTTTAAGTAAACTATATATATTCCATTTCATTAGGTGCGTAAAACCATAGATTATTATTATTTTTTTAATGATCTCATTTATAATGCTTCTTACCATTATATGTTTACTAACCGATGATTTGCATAACAAAGACGTTAAATGAAAGACAACATTGTTCATTAGATTTTCAAAAAGTAACGATGTATGAAATATAGATAGATAGATATATATATATATAATATGTTAAATGAAATGTCAAAAAAAGGATTTTAAATTTGCTAACTTTATTTCTTATGCAATTTCTATTATTATTGGAGAACATTACTTTTTTAGTTATGATTGGAAATATGGTTTTCAAGACTAAAGTTTGATTAGTTTTAAGTTTAAATTTAGTAATATGATTGTATTTAATTTTTTATTATTGATTTAGTGTTTTAAGTGAATGTAACAGTTTATTTTACTACACTCTAAAGCTTTTAATATTCTTTGCGTGGACGTCTCTATTTTATTTTTTACTTCTCCATATAGCCTCTTTACCATCTCTCTCCATTGGCAACCTATCGTTTTCCAAAATTTGATGATGATTCTATGGCATTAAATATGCATTATTAGTTTCTTTATGTTATATTTGGTTTAATATCCTCATTAATTTTTTTAATTAACTATTTCTAAATTGACATTTGTTTTGTATTCTATTTTTCCTTTAATGTATTAGGTGTGAGAATGAGTATTTCCCTAGCATTACTCAACTTTATGAGGACAATTTTATTTATCAAATTTAAGTAAAATATTAAATGTTTATTTTTTTAATATAAAAAAGGAAAGGAAATATAAATAATGTAATGATATGGAGGATGTAGTTAAATTTAAATGTTGATTAAAATAATATGGGAAGAAAAAAAGTAAAAATAAAAGATATAACAATAAAAACCGAATTATCAAAAGTATACTATGTAATATATAATAATAATTTTTTATATACTATCTTTAATTCTTTATAATGCAATATGATATCATTCAACAATCAAAGTGAACAAAAAAAAAAAAAATCAACATAAAACAGAAAACTAAATCACACCAACCTAAAATAAAGTTATAATGAACACAAAAATTTATCAACCTAAAACAAATATGCAAGAAAAATTAAAAAATTCACCAAAAAATTGAGAGAGAAATAACTTTTTTTTTTGGTGAGGAAAAATTGTGCATAGAATGGAAGAGTGAATGACAAATTTATGCTAAAAGGATGATAATAAGAAGAAACAAAATAAAAGAAGATAAAGGGAAAGAGAAAGAGTGATATTAAGGTTGCGGGTTTAGGGAGATGAAAAGGTAAAGGGAATGAGAAAGATTAAGAGAATGAGAAAGGTCGGAGAAAGTGTAAAATATTATAGTGTAGGGGTGTTAGGCCCAGCAATATATATATATATATATATATCTATGTATATATTGGCCCCCCGGCAATTTGAGGACATGAAGTAGTCCGAGAAGGGGTGAACATTATCAAGGGAGTCTGTGTTAGTAGGTGAAGAGGTTAGTTTTGATCATAAGGGTCCATGAGGGTGGTCCGAGGATGAATGCCTCCTCCGCTGAGCAAAGCCGAGGTCTAAAGGGGTGGTCTACCATCCAAGGTAACTTTTCAAGAAATTCTATTGATACGAATAAACATCACAAAGTGCAAGATAGTAGGAAGTCCTAAAATATCTAAAGAGAAAACTACTGTCACTGCATTGAATGCTCTGTAGCTAATTACTCTACACGTGGAGGGTAGAGATGAAGGAAGGAAGAGAGTATAAAATAGAAAGAAGACCGTGAAGGAAGGAAATCGAGAAATTAAGAGAAAAACATTGTAGCAAACAAGAGCTGAACTTGTAATCAAACTTGAGAGAAATATATACCAACTAATCTTCTCGGATTGTGCAGAGGATGATTTTTTTTAGATTAAACCAGTCTAAATTCATTTTCTTGTCATCTGGATCCACTTTACTTGTTATCTAACTCATTAAAGTCCAGTTTTTCAACTCACTCTCTACAAATTCATTGTATTAGGCTCCATGGGCCTAAGTTCATCCACCCTATCGGCTTGGGAACCAAAAAGCGTCCTTACATGTAGGATCTCATCATATTTCAATGTTGAATAAATAAGATGAGAAGAAGAAAAAAAGCAAAAATTAAGGATATAACAATAAACACTAAATTATCAAAATCATGCTATGTAATAGAATAATATTATTTTTTATATACTATCTTTAATTCTTTATAATGCAATAATAGGATAACATTTAACAATTAAAAAAAAAAACTTAAAACACAAAAATAAATCTCATCAACCCAAATTAGAGTTCTAAAAAATACAAAAATTTATCAACCTAAAACAGAGATGCAAGAAAAATAAAAAGATCCACCAAAAAATTGAGGGAGAGAGGAGAGAAGAGAGAGAATAATCTTTTTGTGGGGGAAATCTATGCAAAGATGGAAGAGAGTGTGAAAATTTATAGTAATTAAGAGGGTGTGAATAAAAAAGACAAAATAAATAAGATAAAGGGAAAGATGAATAGTGATATTAAGGTAGAGGTATTGGAGAGATGAAATGGTAAGAGAGAGAGAAAGGTTGAAATATTAAATATTTAAATAAAAAGGTGAATGTTAAAAAAAATTATAAGAAAATTGAAAGAAAAATAATAATGACATGAACAAATATGATTTAACTGGAGTGTAGTAATATTAAATGTTATGCTCTAGCTTTTAGAAAATATATATATATATATATATCAGTAAAGTACCACAAATCAACGGACTATCATCTAGTTTTCACGTTTTTTTTTTTTTGAGCTATTGTTTTCACTAGTAAAAGGTTACAAATTAAGAAGTACTATATTGTATATAGTTAGAGCTTGTGAAGATATATGTACCTGCATCAGAGAACCTAAGGTAACCACAAAAGCGTAAGGAATAGGTTCAACACCAATCCATTCCTCATCCTTGAAGACTTCAAGCCCATATACATCACTTTGAAGAAGAATATTAATGACAACAGGGCCTCTATGTTTGGGGAAACCCAAGGTTAAATTTGGGTCTGGGCATGGGGGATAGTGATTGACCAACAGTATCTGATTTTCACCAAGTTCACTGCTAAAATGATCGGGGTTGAGTCCCAAGCCTTGAGCAATGAACTCCAAAATCCTAAAGCCCACCTTCCTTAATTCAGCTGTATATATCGCAACAACTTCTCTGAAAAAGGTTACATGAAACATCATCGTGTAGTTCACTTCTGTTCTTATGTGTATATCAAGCCACTACTTGGAAAGGGTAAAAACTAAAAGGTATGAAAGAACAAATTGACATGTCTATGACTACGTGGATTTACCGATATTTAGGCGGCTTTTCGGCCAAAATTGGATGTATTTCTCTAGAGGATTACAATGGTGTAACAATCCATCCCTCCAGAAGTGAAACTTTTCAGTTGCATAATTATGACTGCTTGTATACATGTAGCAGCTCTTACCGGGGTCCTTCGAAGTTTCGATTGCCTTGTCCTCTGCAGATAATGCATGAAACTCCTTAAAAACACCCATGGCCTCATCTATTAACTTGCTAGGGACTCCATGGTTGATCACCTATTAGATGGTACAAATCATAGCATAACACAAATGTATCAAATATGAAAAAAGTTGCCAAGCATCACTCAGGAATAAATCATTGTCTGATAAAAGAATAAAAGAAAAGATGTGTGGGTGAAACCTGAAACATTCCAAACTCTTGGCTAGCTTCCAAAATTTGTTGAAGTATATCGGGTTGATCATGAGCCCCAAGATCAACCACTGGAATATTTTTCCCTAGAGAGAGTATCCCTGGTCTATCTTCGGGTGGGAGTATATACGATTCTGGCAAGGATCGATCATTGTACCAGCTTGAAACAAGGTGCTCCATGGCTTACAACTCAAATCTCTGAGGAAGAAGGAAATGTCTATGTTGTGAAGAGAACATCAACCACAAATATGTCAATAAAAAGCATCCACTACAAGTTGTTGACTAAAAGAACCATAAACAATATACACACTTTTTTTTTCTTCTTAATGTCACTATCTCAACTATAGGCTCCATTGGTATTCTCCATGATGAAGAATTGTTTTAAGTCTACGAAAAATTATCACTCTATGGGCGGCTTTGGTTTCTTAACCATATGATTTTTTATTTCATAGATAACACGCCATACTTAAATAATGAAATAAATCCTAATCAATCACGTGAAAAAGATTTCTGTCATTAAATAACAAACTTCAATAATAAAATTTTATTAAAATAAACTTTTCAACTTTTGGTAGATAGCTTGTAGCTGTCAAAACTAAAAGAAATATATCGTGTAAATATAAGACAACTTATATCAGGTTCGATTATCAAAGAATTTAAGGCTGTATTTGGTTCAATCTAAAATATTTTTCAAGTGTAAAATGTTTTCAAGTGAAAATATTTTCAAGAAAAGAAAATATTTTTAGGTGTTTGGTGACATTTTAAAAAATATTTTGGAAAATATTTTTTAGTGTTTGGTTGTTTTCTTGAAAATACTAGTAAAAACACATTTTCTACTTGATGCTCACATTTTCTCCGCATCCAAACAAATATATAATATCAAACCAAACCAAAAAATTCATCAAATCCGGTCTCAATTGGTCAAATGGAGAGAAGAAGGAAGAGAGAGAGGCGACTATGTTGGATCTGATACCGGCGAAGGTTGGGTTATCTAAAGGAGGCGACGACTACGACATCAAGGACGAAGGAGGCGACGGCGTCAAGATCGGTGGGTGGGTTTGAAGGCGACGGCGACGAGATTGGTGGGTGGGTCTGATACTAGAGACGAGCGAGTCGGTGTTGGGGTGCAACGAGCAAGCCGGTGCTGTGATGCGATGAGCCGGTGCTTGGGTGTGACGAGCGAGTCGTTGCTGGGGTGCGACGAGGAAGATCGGGTTGGTGTGGATCGGGCAAGGTGGGTGTGGGTTTGCCGAAATGTGGATTGGGTTATGTTTCTCTGGGTAGCTTGGATGTGTGCGATCTCTCTTCCTTGCTGTTTCTCTCTCTCTTTTGTTTTACTAGGGCGGAATTGATTTGAAGGTAAAATACAAACAGAAATGGTTTTACAGGGTTAGAGGGTATATTTTACAGTCAACGGAAATGATTTTCCGTTTGACCCAATTTCTCTTGTGCACCCAAACACCCTCGAGGGTGTAAAACGTTTTCTTAATTTCCTTTACCATCCAAACAAACGCAGCCTAAAATGGACAAGGTTTTCTTCTAAATCAGTTTGAAGGAATCTCTTTCTTCAATTCACAAAGATTTATAAGACTATCTACATTTAAACAAGTTATAAAAATAATTAAAATTTTTATAAAAAAAAAATTAAAAATATCATATGACTAAAATGTAAGAAAAATAAAAGGAAAAAAAATAATATTTGAGATTAAATCAAGCAGACTAAGTGCAAAATGGAAGAGAGAAAAATTATCAATGGTTGAGAGCCGAGGCATGGAACTTAATCTACTTTTCTAAGAAGTGAGTTTGCCCTATTGGATGCAATATATCCTTGGTGCAATATGGCTCCAACGATCACCCCCAAGATTCACTAGTAAGCTTTGGTTGTATGTACTCACATACCAAAGCTTTGAACTCATGTTAATGCCTACAAGAATGAAGGAACTCTAATAGAGATAGAGAAAACATGTTAAGGGAAAGGTTGACAGGAATAACAATACACTAACATTGTATTTGGTTGGGATGAAAATAGGGAGGATGGAAAATAGAGGGAGTAAAATAGGGTGGAAAACAGTGTTTTCTACTGTTTGGCAAAAGAAGGAAAATGGGGAGAAAGGAAAACCCGAGAGAAAGTTTTCTCTCCCAGGCCCACAATTTTCATCCTCCCAAATCGGGAGGAAAAGGATGGAGAGAAAAGTGCTCTCACAACACTTTTACACAAATACCCCGTTCTCTCTCCTCTTACAGCTACAAACACAACGGCTACAAACACAACAATTTTTCTCTCAAAGATCTCTAAACTCAAGCATGATCAGATTATCAGAATACAAACTCAAAAACACAATTTGAAAATTAATCAAATCATAACAATAAAAGAAAAAAAAAAGAAAAAAAAAAGACAAAAGACAGAAGACAGAAGCCATCTAACCCATCTGGACTGCGATGGGGACGAAGATGAGCAACGGCTTCCAACTACTTTGGGACGAAGATGACCCATTTGGACTGCGTTAGGGACGAATGTTCTGGAATCAGGTAAAAAAAAAAAACAGAGAGAGAGCACTGGAGAAAAAAAAGAGAGAATGAGAGTTGCACCTGCTAGTGCTGGAAAGTTCTTGAATGAGGGAGAAAAAGAAAATAAAAAGAAGGGGGGGGGGGGGAGAGATAAAGACAATGTGTGTGGAGGAGAAAAACAAGAAAAAAAAAATGTACGGATGAAATGATGGCTGAGAAAGGAGAAATAATATAAAGAATAAAAAATCCTAATTGAGAAATGTTACCGCTATATTTTCTCAATAAATTTTAAGTAATAGATTGTTGTTAGTTAATATTGGTAAGTAAAAAAATAATTTCAGTGGTAAGTTCAAATTAGAACTAGTAACAACTTTCTACATAAATTTTGTTATGAAAGTATTGCGAAAAATATTTTGGATGTAACACTTTTCATTGAAAAATATAATTGTTGGTAAATTTTATATTATTTAATGAGTACAAATAAATCTATTTCTTACCCATTATGTAGCAAAGGTATAATAGTCAATTTATATAAATTACATTTTCTATCCTCCCACTTTTCTTTTCAACCAAACAAAAGAGTTTTGCACCCTCCCACTTTTCCATCCCTCCAACCAAACACACACGAGGGAAAACTAAATATTTTCTATCATCCCATTTTTCCATCCTCCCACTAATTTTCCATCCTCCCACTTTTCCACTCCAACCAAACGGACCCTAACGGTCGTCAATGGAAGTTGTGTATTGAATACACATTTTAGAATCCGCCTTGATGGAAGTCAGCCATATTTTGAATTCTTCATTGCCTCCAAAAGTTACGAATGATATTAATGATGTTTTCATGAATTTGGTATGTGCTTGATCATAAAGGAAAGTGTCCATTTTATGTGAAAGAAAGGATTGCATAAAGAGGGGGGGGGGGGGGGGG
>NW_027070052.1:290579-358806 GCF_002906115.3 Quercus suber
AAATGGGTGCATTGGTTGGCCATGGTTCATGATTTAGGGTTCATTTTGTTACTAGTTCTCTTTGATTTCAGTAGACTTTGTCTTCTGATGAAATGAAAGAAAGAAAGGAAAGCAGTGAAAGAGAGAGAGATTTAAGGCCTACCTTCGGGTTTAAGGGGTTTGGAAATGTTGATCAATAATCTAACGTATAATTGAATGAGAATTCCTTCATATCCTTTAGTAAGAGATGCATTCTTTGTTAAAAATAAGCTTATACAAAAGACACAACTCTTTTTTTAATAACTAGCTTAACATTAAATACATTTTCTACTTAAATGCTGGTGAAGCATCATTATCCACCAAGGGAGTTATTGCATAAGTGAGGAGTGATTATGGTGTGATCACTGATCACTTTTGTACATTAACTTCTCCCACTTGATCACACCATAACTAATGGTGTTAGCTACAATCAACATATACTATGATTCCCACAATATTGCTCTATGTTTATTGTCATCTATGCTTCTCATAGATTGATGTCAATGCTTGATCTTGGCAATCGTACCTATTGTGGTGCTTACAAGAGCATCGTTGTAGGCCTCTATTTATAGCGTTAGTTACAAAAACTGTTATAATAGGTGACCTATAGTGGCAATTTTTGAAAACACTGGAAAAAAAAAAAAAGTTGATATAGGATGGTTTTTTTTGTAGCACTCCACTACTCACACCCTTCGTCATATACTATATTTCTTGTTGTGTACTCTAGAGGTCTTATCGATTCACTATTATTTCAAGTGAACAACATTAGACATGTGGGACTTAGTCCACACACACCTCCGGGATTTTATTCTGCCCATACTACTGCCAACGTCCTTTAGCCACACATACTAGACATGTGTCGACCTACATTGACTCTTATGTTATATGATAACACCTTAAAATGTATACCTGTTATATATTTATGTGGACATTATCTCCTTATTGCTATGCTTATCTTTACATTTGCATTAGTCTCTATTATTTATCTTTACATAATTTCTTGAATAAGATGTCATTCCTTGCGATTAATTTTCTACTTTCGGGAAATCATGTGAAAAATATGAGTTTACAAGAGTCTGTGAGAGAATGGAGGTCAAACTAGAATTAAATAAGAGCTAAAGGATCATGCTTAAATGTCTAAGGGAAAATTCATCTTTTGGACATGCCTTGTTCAGGTTGCGAAAGCCCACACAACACCAAATTTGGCAATGGACCACTAGTCCTGGGTCTAGACCAGGCATCTCATCATACATCCATGCGAGCACATCCACATATTTCTTGAGTAAAGCCACTAACTGCTCCTTTTCTTATGCTACCAACTAACTGCTAATGAAAACAGGCCTCTGAGATCCCAGACCATCCCCCAAGTTTATATTTTCCAACTCCTCCTCAGGCTGGATTTGTGCTTCCTTGACTGGGTCCCTAGGATCTCTTCTTAAGTCACCATACAATCTGGCGGTCTGGGACACTCCTGCACAATGCAATCAGTCCTCGTGCACCTTTATAAGCGATATACTAGCCTCCCTCTAGGCTCCCGTACTACTACGCATTCCTGGGATCCTAAGAAGCTGGTCTCCTTCTTTTGCCTTTTTCTGTCTAGAAGGTTCCTTAGGTTAGGGGTGCCTCTTCCTTCTTCTTCTTCTAAAATAGGTGCCCCTGGGGTCCTCAGTGCGAGGCTCTCATCATCTAGTTCCAACTCGTCATAAAACATTGTCTTCACAAAGTTCACTTCTCCTTGGCTAAAAGGGTTTGGGTTGGCAGGGATCCTTACTGGCCTCCCATTCAATCTTCCTTTAACAAATTGATGGTACGTGGAGAGAATAAGATGATGCTTATGAAGCCAAGGATGTCCCAATAGAACATGGTAAGAAACCTCTGAGTTAATCATATGGAACCTAGTCAGGGCTACTATTGGGCCTACCCTCAAGGCCAGCTACACATACCCTTCAATCGATTCTGCTGATCCTCCAAATCCTGTTATCTCTATGAGAGCCCCCAGGATCCTCCTACCAGTCAGGCCCACAGCTTCCAAGGTATTTAGAGCTATGAGGTTAAGTGATACCCCCTTGTCTACTAGTGCTCTCTTGACTTGGACACCATTTATGGTGGCCATTAGATAAAGGGGTTTGCAATGGTCTAGATGTTCCACTTTCATGTCTTCATCTGTGAAGGTTATTGCATTGGTTGTTTAAAAGTAAGCTCAGCTGGCATGGGATTTCACTGTGAAACATTCTATTCTTGAATACTCATGAGGGATTCTGTGGCCATCCTTTTCGCTTCTAGCCCAAATCCCAATTTACTGAATAGTGATCTGAATTTAGGGTTCTTCTGAAGGGTCCTAACTATGTTTGGATGGAAGGATCCTTCAGATTCTTCTGCCTTTACCAGGTTCCCATGGATCACTATAGCTACTACTCCCTTTCCCTTGTGGTTGGGTAAAAGGTTCCTTTACACTTCGGGTTCCTTCTGAGTGAGTTCTAGGGTCCCTTCCTTAAACTTTTTGTGAAATAGCCTACGAAGGGTCCAGTAGTCCTTGGTAGAATGCTTAACATAGTTATAAATCCTGCAAAACAAAGAGTTCTTCCTTTCTTCTTTAGTAGGTGGCCAAGATACAGTAAATGGCCTGACAATTCCATCTCCAATCCATTTATCGAAAACATAATTCAATTCTTCTACAGTGCATAGGATCACAGGTGGTTCCTCCGCCACTTTTCCTTCAAGCCTTTTCCTTTTTTCTCCAATTGACACTGTCATGGCCTAGGGTACTAGCACCCTCTTTGTTCTCATAGTCAGCGCAGTCCTCCTAGTTCTTTGTAACAGGTCCGTAAACTGGGTTATGCATAGATTTTCAAGATTAAGCCTGTAATAAAAAACCATGTTGGATATGTAGGTCCCCACGAGCTCCTTTTCTTCGTGGTCTCCATAACAGTCTACGGAAACATCTTCAAACCTTTTGATGAATTAAACATGATCCTCTCCAGGTCTCTATCTTACCATTTAAAGGCTTTGGAAGGTGACCTTGTCTTCACCTGGATAGTACTTTGCGCAAAACATTTCCATCATTTCATCCCAAGTATTAATGGACCCAAGCCTCAGAGTGCTGTACCATGTATATGCTCTGTCCACTAGGGACTTAGCAAACTTTCTTAGACATAGCTTCTTGTCTCCTATGTAAGGGCTCATGGTGTGAATGAGCCTACTCACGTGTCCCCCAGCATTTCCATTTCTTCCATGAAAAAATTGGAACTTTAGGGGTTTATATTCTTTAGGATAAGGCTTGCCAAGTAGTTTTGGTGGAAATGGGTGATTCCAGGAAAATTGTTGGAGACCCCCGAGAGCTTTTCCTTTTCTTGTTCCAAAAGGGTATTGACATCTGCTAGCATGAGATAATGGGGGTTGGCTCCCTTCCTACTGCTGACCCTCCCTCTAGTTGGGCTCTGTCCTAGTTGACCACAAGGGGGACATTATCCCTGATTTCTTGGGTCCTGCCCTCTTTGAGGAGGCAGATCTCTTGTTGCAAATCTTTCAGCATTTTTGCCATTTGAACCACAAGTTCTAGCTCCTGCCCTGTGTGCCTCTATCTTGAGACGACCTCCTGCTCTACTAGAGGCACCTCATTCCTTTATCTGGAGGCCACTTCATTTTCTCCTACAGGCTCAGAGGCTGCAGGTGACACATTGGTACCTTTACTAGGACAGCACCCAGGCCTAAGTAGAGACAAGGACCCTAGACCCTCTTACTTGTTGTTTTAAGGGACTGTGCTTGGTTCACTATAGCTAAATGGGCTTATTACAAACCAGGTGGTGTACAGAGCAAGAATCCTATAACACATACATACTAGCAAAGAAGAAATATATGCATTGAATAGTAAGAAACAATAAAGGGTCAATGTGATAGAGAAGGACACAAAGTAAAGTTAGGGGTCCTTAAGATACTATGAAATATTTCATTAATATCTCAATTGTGTAATTCGTTATACTCACTAGGACATATCACAAGGTCCAAATAAGTTTAAAAATCACAACCTTAGATAGCTCTTCAGGCCTTTATGACTTGCAAAGTTTGAATACCTTTGAATCTAAGTGTGTTCTCTAATGGCTGTTTGAGGATACCGGGCAGTGTTTTCCTCTCTTTTCTTACTTTCTTTGAATTCTAATAGAGTTTTCTCAATGATTCTACTCCAATTCACTGTTGCTGAATGCCCTTCAGTGTTGGCTGCTTCTCCTTTTATAGTGTCATCCTAGGTTTTTCGGGGTACCACTGATTCCCCCCTCCATTTCCTCTCCTAGGTACCAAAACCAATGTTGTGCCAATAACATTGGTGGCTGGTCCCTTCCCTATTTCTCATAATTTTCTTCTTTTGTTGTTTCTTCCTCAAAAGTCTCTTGCTACCTTTCTGTTTTGGTATGTCTTGAAGAGCTGACCTTGGGTTTTCACCTTTCAAGGTTTCTAGTCCCCACCTTTTTAGACTCAGCTTTTGGTTGCATTTCCTTTTGTCATTTTTTCCAACTGAGCTGATTCCTTCCTGCCAGGTTGAAAGTTTCCTAGCCAATTTCCTTCATGGTTCTTTTTTCTAGGTTCCCCAAGGTACCAGCCCCTAGTTCATAAGTTGTTAGTTCCCAAGCCTTCTAATTCCTTTCTGCATCATTGGGCGGCTGATAGGGACATATTTATTCCCCTTCCTTTTGTTTCCTAGCACCCCTTTTTGAATAGTCTTAATCCAACTCTGGCTTTACTGCACGTCCTGAAGATTCTAAGCTCCTGGCAGTCTCCAGTTATCCTGGCCCAGTTTTCACCACTGGGATCCCTAGTGATTTTTTGACCTTGGTGGGCTGGGCTTTTCTTCTTCCCTTTGTTTCATGAGTTTTAGTGTTTACCCATTCGTGGGTTTGGGTTCCTCCTTAAGACCTTAATGGATTTGGGCCTACTATCCTCTTTCTTTATTGAGGGCTCAAGTATTTTGGAAGTTTAAAAAGCATTGAAAACACTATGAACGTTTAGACCCTCAATTATAAATTACCAATTTAAGATTATTATCAAACAATTAATGTGCAGAACATGAACATAAGCTAAACACAAAATTGATAAACAATCTAAGCCAATTATAATCACATCTACAGCAGAAAATAAAAGGCAAAGATAAGGGAAGAGAGATGCAAACACAAGGACAACACACGATGTGTTATCGAAGAGGAAACCAAATCCCTCGGCGTAAAACCTCTCCGCCGCCCTCCATATCGTCAATAATCCACTAGAAAATATAGTTGTGATACATGAATAGTAATAGACCCTCCAAGCCTAATCTACCCAGGTACCTAAGCCCTCTAAGCTTCCTGCTCCAATGAGGTTACGCCGAACCTTTTCTTCTCTAGCTTACCAAATTTCGCTATAACCCATAGTATCAACCAATAGCCATTGGTTCCTTCCAAATTGCTTCCCTTAGCACCAAAAGACCTTCTCACAAACGTGGGTATGGTGAGAAAATGATTTGATCAAGAACTTCTTAAGGATGTATCAATGGAGAGGAAGAGAGTGGAGAAATTTGAAGAGTCTCATAGTGAAGATTAGGGATGACGCAATCTTGTTTTTCTCTAGGGTTTCTCTCTCAAAATTCTTTCTGGAAGTTCTCTACATTTCATGGGTATAAGGGCCTATATATAGTGGTGTGTGTTTGGAATACAAAGAGATAGTTTTTCCCAAACAGGGCAAGTTGGCAGCTTGGCCTCGCAACTGGTCTAAGTCGCGAGTTCAAGTCGCAAGTTAACGGCCTGGCCAGCCTAGGACTTTTGTCCTGCAGTGCGACAGCTGGCGTGACCCTTCACCTCTCCGCATGCTTTTCACATGTGCTACAGTTGGCGGCTTATAAGTCGCAAGTTAGCCATGAGTCCTAGCCGCGAGTCCCTGCTTCTTTGCACATTATTGAGTAATTCTTCACACTCTCTCACACACTACCCTTACATGGATCCCACCTAAATACAAGGTTACTAAGTGGTAAATTACAAGCAAATTGGCACAGAATAAGGCCAACAAGATGGTTGATAAAATTCAACCTTACAATCTCTCCCTTTGGCTATTCCGTGACAAAATCCTATAACAAACTCTAGACTTAATGCGTGAGTTGGGAATAGTTGGAAAACTCACTCACACCTAACTCTAGAATCTGTGTAGCTCTTGAACTATAAGAACAAGTATCTCCTGAAACATAGCAACACAATAAGTTCATTGTATGTAGAAAACTTGTAATGCATATGGAGCAAGCACAATCCGATCAAGCAAAATGGAATATAGCAATAGACCATGGCATGACCTAAACAGACAATCACTACAAACAAGTGATCACAATACTCATTCACACTTGGAATGAACATCCGGACATTCAAGCTGATAAACACAAAGAAAGTCACTTGAATGACCTACACTCAACCAATGCATAGTACATGAAGTATATGAATCTAGGAATAAAATCCTACAAGGGCACAAGAGTGAGAGTACTTAAAGAAAATGCATAACATTTAGCTAGAAGTACAAAGCAACAAAGCATAAAGGCTGCATACGCATGGTACAAACCATAAAAGCCTACAAATATGTATAGAAACAAACCCTAAAAACTTACAAAAGCAACATAGGCACAAACAAAAACTTAGAACCTTAAAAACCTACAAAGGTACTAGGTACAAACAGTAAAAAGTACTTCCCTTATCATATCACTTCCCCTATCATGAATCATAGAAGCTGTGATGAACTTGGAACATATATACCTGTAACTTGAAACACTTGCACAAAACACATTAGACCCTCAAGGTAAAGAAAGTAATAAACGAACAAATATAATGTAACAAGTAAAATTGCGATCAAGAACATGATGTGAAACATGTGAGCAACTTGATCAAACACCAAACACCTAGACAAAATTTTCTTATTAACACAATGTCTTCTTCTCCTTGGTATATGCATCTTCCCTATGGAATATCTCACCCCCTACAAGTGTGCACGAGAAATAGAATTTCTCCCCCTAAGAATATGCAGAAAGGTCATATAGAAATGACAAAAGCTTTACGGTATACTCTTTAGAGTATACTCTCCCCCTTTTTGCCAAGAATAGACAAAGGGTCAAGGAGAAACGAGGGCAAGAGATAAAGGTAGGAACAATGATAATGATGCATGAGGGGTGCAATGATGCATGAGGGGTGCGAGATGAATGAGAAAATGAAGCTCAATCCTAAGACATGACATGTTAGGATGAAGAAACAATGCATGAACCAATGCATGACAAGGGTAGCAAGGTGTGTGCAAGAGGTGGCTATGTGCAATGTGTGACCAATGCATGAAAAATGCACATGTGGGGCAAGGTGTGTTAAATACACAACCAAAGAACCAAATATTTTCCTAATGAGGAAACATGAGAAACCCCAAGTTTTGGTACTCATTAGAGTCCAAACAAGTGAGAAAATGCCTAAGAGGCATTTTATCAAACACCTAGCATGCGCACTATGAACAACAATATGAAACAATGCATGAACATCATGAAATCTACCCTTAAAACATGATCTTTTTTCCACAAGGGGCCAACATCTAAAGAAAATCATCAAAAGAAACCAATCCCGTTCAAAAATTTGACAAAAATTAAGTTTTCCCAACCCCTATGAAGAAAACTCCAATCAAGAGCACAAAACTCTTCAAAATATAATCTAAGCATCAAAATCAATGAAAAGAGTATATAATTACCTTAGAGATGTTAATGGAATGAAAAACCATTCAAATTGATTAGGTTTAGATGCAAAAATAGTGAAAGAGGGGTTTAAGAGAGGATGAGAGAGGTTTAAAACAAGTTTCCCACGAAAAGCACTTTAAAAAACTGTTTTTGGGTGTTTCGCGACTGGGTGAGTCGCGAACTTCAATCGCGAAAATTTTCGCGAGTTGCAAGTGAGTCGCGAGCAAATTGCGAGTGAGTCGCGAAAAACTCTGACACTTGTTTTTCAACACAAAACATGTTTAAACACTGAAAAAACAATGTAAGCACTAAACATGAACATAAAGAGTGATAAAAATCACTTCCAAAACCAAATAAAATGATCAAAAAAATTTTGGATTGATCCATATATAGTTGAGCACACACACATCACATTTAAACAATTACAATCGAACAAATAAATAAGGCATTCACTGAACATTAGGCATGTGTGTTGTATGTGTGTATCAAGTGTGGAATAGTCCATAGTCTAGAGTGAAGTTTCAATGATAAATTCAATCAAGTCATACACAACTAGTACTAAATCAAGTGGTCTATCTCAATTATAGAAATGAACATATATGACCTCCTATAAGAAAATGATTACATATCTTTGAGGCTTTTCATTTGGCTTCTTTACAATTCATATCATTTGATTTTTTTGAATCAATACATCTCATTTTAGAGATCGATGCCTGAAATTTTTAATATTTCAATTTGACGAACAAGCCTTTGGCTTTTTGGGGCATCATACATTTTATTTTGGTCGCTTTCTCTTTTTTTTAGTCAAATACTAGCATGTGCGACAGGTTTTTACAGCTCAATATCTCTTTTCATTTAGAGATTTACATTTAGTGAACTCTTTAAGCAAAAACAACAAAATAAAGAGTAGGAAAATATATAGGCACAAGTCTATGCATATCTCAAAACTAACAAGACTATTGACTAATCATTCATGACAAGCTTGAAGATCGATTTACAACAATCACACAAAGATGTCAAGATTTTTTCCACAAAGATATAAGTGCATAAAGCTAAGCTCGTAAATGCATAAGGCCATTTGTATGAAGGTACATGGCAAAACTCACATGTGATATGTGCTCAAACATATACAATTAAACTTTTTGAATTTTTCACTTTTTATGTGATTTTGGATTTTTACTCACACAAAATTAAAGCATAAAAGTAAGATCAAAACAAAAGCAATGTATACAAATAAATGCAAAATACACAAATGCATGAAGATATGACAATCATTGCATGAAGGGTCCTACAAAGATCGAAAAAATTAGATCAAGGACCAAAAGAGCAAAAGTTCAATCACAGGAACCCTTCGTCATCCAAACAAAATGATTGTTTGGAATGGGTGTCTCAAGAGAAGTGAGACGAGAGTTGGAAGAATGAGAACCAGAGATGCACATAGTTAAGGAATTAAGAGCATTAAACACTTTCTTTAACGACATGCTATTATCACTCAAATTCGGTTTACCCTTTTTAGCACAACTTCCAAAAGGCTCAAGTTTCTCTTTTCTTTTGATTCTTTTAAAAGCATGAAACTTAGAGCATTGAGGTCTTAGATGACCAAAGGCACCACAATGGTGACAAACAATGCGTTTAGATCTACTAGGCTTTTTGGGAAGGAATCTAGCAACATGGTTTTGTTCTCTTTTCAACTTATGACATTGAGGTCTTATATGACCAATCACACCACAATGGTGGCAAGTTGGAACAAACTTAGATTCATTCGAAATCTTAGGTTGGTACCTAAATGGAGAGTTTGACTTAACAACCTTTCTCTCCACCTTTTGTTTTCCTTTATGTGGAGAAATGTTTACCAATTTATCCTTTAAGGTAGAACACACAATAGGAACAAAATCGGGTGCCACAACATGATTGCAACAAAAAATTTCATCTTTTTTAACAATAGGTTCAGCAATCAAACACTTGGCATGCATCTTGAGAGATTCATTTTCACATTTTAGCTCATTAACAAGTTTGTTAGACAAAACAAGTTTAGCATCTAAGTCCATATTCAAACATTCAAACTCCTTCAGCTTTTGAAGAAAAACTTCAGCAAGTTTCTTATATTTTTTAACCAAATTGTTGGATTCTTTAAACTTAGCAATCAAATCATCCTTTTCACAAAATAACTTGCTCAAATTCTTTTAAAACATCTTAGCATTTTTCTTCAAAGGTTTGATGTTAGGAATATCAACAATGACATCATAATCATGAGGATTCACACTCATAGATGCATTTTCACAAACACATGACATGCTACATTTATCATCAACCAAATCATACAAAGAGGCATACAAAGAACAATCCATAGCAAATAAATCAAGGGGTCAAGGATCACACTTAGATATTTAAACCACAACAAGTGTACCCGCTCTGATACCAATTGAAAGTTCAAAAAGTGTTGAAAACACTATGAACGTTTAGACCCCCCAATTACAAATTACCAATTCAAGCTTATTATCAAACAATTAATGTACGGAACATTAACATAAGCTAAACACAAAATTGATAAAAAATCTAAGCCAATTATAACTACATTCACAGCAGAAAATAAAAGGCAAAGATAAGGGAAGAGAGATACAAACACAAGGACAACACGCGATGTGTTATTAAAGAGGAAACCAAAGCTCTCGATGTAAAACCTCTCTGCCGCTTTCTAAGCGGTCAATAATCCACTAGAAAATATAGTTGGGATACATGAACAATAATAGACCCTCCAAGCCTAATCTACCCAAGTACCTAAGCCCTCAAAGCTTCCTGCTCCAACGAGGTTGCGCCGAACATTTTTCTTCTCTAGCTTACTGGATTCCACTATAACCCATAGCATCAACCAATAAATATTGATTCCTTCCAAACTGCTTCCCTTAGTACCAAAAGACCTTCTCACAGACGTGGGTGTAGTGAGAAAAGGATTTCATCAAGAACCTCTCAAGGATGTATCAATGGAGAGGAAGAGAGTAGAGAAATTTGAAGAATCTCTTAGTGAAGATTGGGGATGAGGCAATCTTGTTTTTCTCTAGGGTTTCTCTCTCAAAATTCTCTCTAGAAGCTCTCTACATTTCGTAGGTATAAGGTTCTATATATAGTGGTATGTTTTTGGAATACGAAGAGACAGTTTTTCCTAAACAGGGCAAGTTGGCGACTTGACCTCGCGACTGGTATAAGTCGCAAGTTAATGGCTTGGTCAGGCTAGGAATTTTGTCCTGTAGTGCGACAGCTGGCGTGGCCCTTCACCTCCCCGCATGCTTCTCACGTGTGCTGCAGTTAGCTGCTTGCAAGTCGCGAGTCAGTCGCGAGTCCCTACTTCTTTGCACATTGTATTCTTCACACTCTCTCACACACTACCCTTACATGAATCCCACCTAACTACAAGGTTACTAAGTGCTAAATTACAAGCAAATTGACACAGAATAAAGCCAACAAGATGGTTGATAAAATTCAACCATACATATTTTCTTTTGGAGTTCAATTTTCTACGCCATTTTGGGCCTAGGTACAACTTCATAACTTTTTAGACCTCAACACAGTAAAATTTAAAGCAATTACTAGAAGTTAAGAACATCTGTATATCAGTATAGAGATCTTCTGTTGGAATCGAGCCTCTTATTTATACTAGGAAGTCTCAAAGGTGATTGTCATTCCATGGGTTGCTTTATTAGTTTAGAAAATGTCTTAAAGCCCTATGATAAAGCCACCCATGGAATGAAGAAGATCACAAACAATCTAAAGAACTTATTGAAATCAATGTAATATAGTTATCAAGGAGATAATTTTGTGTTCATTGGGCTTAGTGAAGTGTTAAAAAAAGAAAAAAAAGAAAAAAAAGAAAAAAAGAATCTATAATAATCTTGTAAATTTTTAATTGTAACTTCATTGGGCTTAGTGAAGTGTCAATTAATTAACAAGTCCTCTTTTAACTTTTTTATAATAATCTTTCCAATAAATAGAATTTATGGTAAAATGCAAAATTGACCCTTTAAGTTTTTTCAGATTTCATTTCAATTCTCTAACTTTGCTTTTGTTCATTTCAGTCCTCTAACATTCAAGTTTATTCAATTATGAATTTTCTATCAACTTTTGTTATATGTTGTGGTTAATTTTTCAATTTTATAAATTTTTCTTCAAATTTTTTAAATTAAAAAAATTCAATTAATGATTGACAAATATTTTCCAAATTTTTTTTTTCAAAAACTTTTAACAAAAGTTAACGGAAAGGTTTTAATTGAAAAAATATGAAACTTAGAGGACTGAAATAAATGGAAATAAAGTTAGATGACTGAAATGAAATTTGAAAAAAGTTAGAGGGTCAATTTTGCATTTTTACCTAAAATTATAAGTGTTTTAAATTACTCATACGGCGGTGTTTGTTATGAGAACAAAACATCTACAGCCTAAATACTTAAATAAAATTGATGAGAGAGGGAGAGATTACTTGTCAACTAGTCCCAAAAAATTGTAACATGCATACAAATGAGCCCATGTCCTCCTTATATACACATAGACAACCAAAAGGTATGTATTTAAAAGATACAACTCACCGGTAAGAACAAAAGTTTTGATTATAGATTAGATTGGACCCACTATTGGACACACTTTATTTGGGTTTTAACTGGCCCAATATTTCTAACATAAAAAATATATGCTTGTAACTTTGTGATTTAGCTTAAACATATTTACTTATGTTTGATCCAAGTATTTAGTTATTAATCTCATTTTATCTTAAGCATGTTTGCTTCACTGTTAGGTGTAATAACTTCGGCTTTGAGCTTTTTCCTCTGAACTTTCGAATTAGTTTGTTTCGCACAAGTTAGGCATCAATTAATTTATTTGCAATCTGTCTTAGTCTTTTGAAATCCAATGGAATTGGAAAGAAACTTAGAATTGAATCATATAACTTAGAGACTTTGAATTTTAATTACTTGTTTGCATTTTTCATTTTTATTTGCATTTTCTACTATAAGTCCTCTTAATTGAGACATGTACTTTGGATCCCTTCTCTAATCCACAAAGTCAAATTTCACTTTGAATCACCGGCAACTAAAAATAAACAAGAACAGACTTAAAAATTTTAAAAATAATAAATAATAATAGAAATTAAAATATATATTTAAAAAAAAAAAAAAAAAGGTTTTTCTGCTCAAACAAATTGACAACCGTAGTGGGAGTACATGCCATTAACAACTCGAAAAATGAACAATATAGAAGCAACAAGTTCTAAGTGTCAAACTCAGGATGAATTCAGAAAACCAAAACAGTATGGCTGAACAGCTGACTTAATGGCTTGATAATGTTTTACAGCGAAAGCTCAACCAAAATTTTCCACCCTTGCCAAAATAATTGAAAGGCTTGTCTAGGCTTTGCCAAACCAAATGGAAATAATTGGTAGAAATTTTACCCAATGCCTTAGTGCCAACCTTTGAAGAGGTACTTCAAATGAACACAAACAAACTCCAGAATGCATGAAGGCGAGATTGGTCAAAACTTGCGGGTAGCAGAGGCCATTAGGCTATTCTGAAGTTAACCAAGCCTAGAGTTGAGCAAATTCAGACTAAACAACCCAGGGTTGAACAACCTAGAGTTGAGCAGCCACGAATAGAGCAACCTGGAATGGACCAATTTGAATTGAACAACCTCAAATTGAGGTACCTTGAAATTAGATACCTAGGCCACCAAACTTACATAATAATGGTCATGAAAATAGTGACATGGATTTGGGTTTCATTAGAATGCCCAAAATGGCTATGATAGGAATGTCCAAGAAAATGCAAGGGCGAGTTTTGATCATCAAGAGGGAGATAGGAATGATTACCAAGAACCCTATAGACCACCATTCAAAGACCAATACCAAATGCTATACCCTTTCCAGGTCAAGTAAGGTATGATCAGTTAATGGACTCATTCAAACAAACGTATGGTTCTAGTTTATGAAGGCATGCAAGACCTTTGTATTGGAAAACTTACCCTGAGTGGATAGATCGGGAAGGGGAATTTCCTAGAAGTTACAAGATTCCAAATTTATCACATTTTAAGGCAATGAAGATAAAACTGCTATTGAACATATTTCCAGGTTCACAATTCAGTGTGATGAATTGTCAAATAATGACTACTGTGCTTCAAATGTTTCCCGATTCCTTTACAGTACCCCCCTTCCCCCCAACTCAAAAATCAATTAGCAGTTGGATTGAAAAGGAAGAGAAATTCCAAACCCACTTTGCCCCCAAGGATTTAGGTGTGTCAATGGAAGATTTGGTATATTAAAACAATGGGCAGATGGGACTGCCGAACAGTTCATCATGAGGTTTTAATAGGCTAAAATGAGATGTCAAATTACATTTCCAGAGGCATAATCTGTTAAATAGCAGTTGATTGCCTAGACTTCAAATTGAGAGGGAAGTTGTTCGAAGGAATAACTTTCTTTAATTTGTATGAATTATCAGAAAGAGCCTCTAGACATGGAAGCCTACATAGAGGAGATTAAAAAGAAAAATGCCTTGTATGGGACTTGTTACCAAGATCCTAAATATAAGTTTGATGTAGCAGAGTTTAGGGGTCAAAAAACTTTTGTGTGATGCCAATATACAAAAAGAATGTGTCACAGCAATGAATGAGGGGAGTAATCGAGAGCCTATGAAAAAAAAGAGAAGTAAAATTCATTTCATCCTATCTCTTTGATCACCCATATACAAAAATTAAAATTGGTGATGGAGAGACAGTAAGAGCATAAACGAAACCTGCGGAAGTCGCTGCAAATCCCAAGGACAGGGTCATTGACACAGCCCCTTCCTTAGCTCTCGCTACTTTCACCAAAGGCATGTTGGCAGGCCTCCTCTCTTCTCCTCCACTACTAGGAGTAGTAGCAAAGCTCTCTTTACTTTCTTCTTCACTCTCCTTTGAAACACCACCGACTTTCCCTACACCCCCACTGTACTATTAGCCAAATTGTTATATTAATAACTCAAACTTCTTTTTTATACCTTCGTTTCCTTTCAAGTGATCAGACCGGCGCAAAGTAAAAGAACGTAAAGTGGACGTAATATCGTACATTTCTTCTCATTGCCATTTTCTCTTCTTTTTTCTTATCAATTTGGAAGGGGACAAAATGGTGGCTTGGGTAGAAAACTTCATCCATCCATTTTCTTTCGTCTACCTTTTCCCTCCGACCAAATAATGGAAGATGACTTTTTCCTCTCCTTTTTCCTTCTACCATTTCGCATCCTCTCATTTTTCACCCTCACCAAACATAGCATAATGACTAGACTGGAAAAGGGTAATTAATTTTTATGGCCATCACCTGCTTTTATTTTGTCGCCAATCCATAGTATATTACAATGTGTTCAAAATCTTATATTCAATTGGTGTTCACGAGACCAAAATTTTATCCATAAAAAAGATAATGACAATAATCATAATATTAGTGCAATGTAAAACCAATTTCACTGCACTTAACTTCAGGCTCGTGTAATTGAACAACTGTATTAACTAACTAATGTTTACTTCCTTGATATCGATGGTTATACATTGATAAAGTAAAATAGATTTTTTTTGTTTCTCAAACCACTAATCAGAAGTACCACTTAAAAACTCCTCAAATGCTGTACCATAGGAGGCAGAGGCTCTGTATTTGATAATGAAGTCTTTGTATGAGAAGGACTTATAGAGTGCAGGATTGCTTGCATCAACCAAAGCTTTTGCTGGTTCTATAAGTGTTTCATAAAAGGGATTAAGAGCGAAGGAAGCAGTTGTCCGAGCTAAATTCGAATTTGTCACCACTCGATGATCAGCACCTTTCAACTTCCCATTGCTAATAATCTACAACTCAATGCAACACAATTCTAAGCACTATTATTAAGAAATAACTAAAAAAATAAGGTTATTTTTGTTGAGAAAAAGATGGTTACTTACATAAAACCACCCTAAACTACGGCACTTACACTTTTCATCCTTAATTGTATCAAACTTTGTAAACTGCATCCCCCTTAATTGATTGTTAAAATTAATGATAACAATGCAAGTCACATTGTTTTGCTCTTGTAGTCAGTTAATGTAGTAAATTTTATGGACAATGTTTGATCGTTAATTTGAACAGTCAATCATGTTGTGGGATGCAATTTAAAAAATTTGTGACAATTGGGGTTATGATTGTGAGTATACATAGTTTGGCTGCAAAGTGTAGGCACACGAAGTTTAGGGTGGTTTTCTATGACTAACCCTAAAAAATATGTTTGAGTTTCTTTTTTTATTTTTTTTTATTTTAATTTTATTTAATGAGACAAGATTCTTTTTCCCCTAGTTACTAAACCATATTACGTAGCAGGCATATTGAGGATTTAAAAACAAAACACAAAACCAAACAAGAACAAAAACTAGAAAAGGTAAAGAAAGTGTTAAATTTGTATTGTAATGTAATACTATTTGTCACAACTTGTATTTTTGCCCCCAAGTTACTGAACCATATTAAGTAAATAAATAAATTGACTGTGTGAACTTGTGAAGTGCTTTTCGTAGGTGGATTGGGAAATGGGTAAAGAAAGTTACTAGGAACTTCCAAGAAGGTTCCTTCTTTACAAATACCCCCACATGTTAGTTGTTTTTTTTTTTTTTTTTTTTTTTTTTTTTTTTTTTCCCCCCCCCCCCCCCCCAAGTTACTGAAACATATTAAGTAAATAAATAAATAAATTGACTATGTGAACTTGGGGGAAAATGGGCTTTTGCCCTTATTTTTTAAAATATCTAGCATAATGTTTATGTTTTGAAAATATTAAGCACCGTGTTCCTATTTTGAAACTCAATTTTAAAAAAAATCAAGTTATAAGTGGAACTCAACATTAGCATATTTTGCCACTTAATTTTTTTTTTGAAAATTCAAGTGAAACTCAACATTGCTAATGTCGAGTTTTAATTAAAAATATACATATTACTTGGTTTTGAAGATATCGAGTTTTATACAGAACTTGATTTTGTTAAAATTGAGTTTCAAAAATAGGGATATTTTGTTAAATAATTTCAAAATAAATATATTGTCCTAAATATTTTAAAAAATAAGGGCGTAAACTTGTGAAATGCTTATATGTGGGTGGATTGGGAAATGGGTAAAGAGAGTTACTACAAACTTCCAAGAAGGTTCCACAAATCAATGGATTACGGTAAAGTACCACAAATCAATGGACTATCAACTAGTTTTCAACTTTTTTTTTTTTTTGAGCTATAGTTTTCACTAGTTAAACGTTACAAATAAGGAAGTGCTATATTGTATATAGTTAGAGCTTGTGAAGATATATGTACCTGTATCAGAACACCTAAGGTAACCACAAAAGCATAAGGATTAGGTTCAACACCAATCCATTCCTCATCCTTGAAGACTTCAAGCCCATATACATCACTTTGAAGAAGAATATTAATGACAAC
The DNA here is from genome assembly GCF_002906115.3 of Quercus suber. Lineage (NCBI taxonomy): Eukaryota > Viridiplantae > Streptophyta > Magnoliopsida > Fagales > Fagaceae > Quercus > Quercus suber. Next base: position 307,753 of record NW_027070052.1, read on the forward strand.
AGGGTCTCTATGTTTGCCCAAACCCAAGGTTAAACTTGGGTCTGGGCATGGTGGATAGTGATTGACCAACAGTGTTTGATTTTCACCAAGTTCACTACTAAAATGATCGGGGTTGAGTCCCAAGCCTTGAGCAATGAACTCCAAAATCCTAAAGCCCACGTTCCTTAATTCAGCTGTATATATCGCAACAACTTCTCTGAAAAAGGTTACATGAAACATCATCAAGTAGTTCATTTTTGTTCTTATGTGTATATCAAGCCACTACTTGGAAAGGGTAAAAACTAAAAAGCATGAAAGAACAAATTAACATGTCTATGACTATGTGGATTTACCGATATTTAGGTGGCTTTTCAGGCCAAAATTGGATGTATTTCTCTACAGGATTACAATGGTGTAACAATCCATCCCTCCAGAAGTGAAACTTTTCAGTTGCATAATTATGAGTGCTTGTATACAAGTAGCAGCTCTTATTGGGGTCCTTTGAAGTTTCAATTGCCTTTTCCTCGGCAGATAATGCATGAAACTCCTTAAAAACACACATGGCCTCATCTATTAAGTTGCTAGGGACTCCATGGTTGATCACCTATTAGATGGTACAAATCATAGCATAACACAAATGTATCAAATATGAAAAAAGTTGCCAAGCATCACTTCACTTGGGAATAAATCATTGTCTGATAAAAGAGTAAAAGAAAAGATGTGGGTGGAACCTGAAACATTCCAAACTCTTGGCTAGCTTCCAAAATTTGTTGAAGTATATCGGTTTGATCATGAGCCCCAAGATCAACCACTGGAATATTTTTGCCTAGGGGGAGCATCCCTGGTCTATCTTCTGGTGGGAGTATATAGGATTCTGGCAAGGATCGATCGTTGTACCAGCTTGAAACAAGGTGCTCCATGGCTTGACAACCCAAATCTCTAAGGAAGAAGGAAATGTCTATGATGTAAATTAAGAGAACATCGACCACAAATGTACAAGTCAATAAAAAGCTTCAACTACAAGTTGATGACTAAGAGAAAGCATTAAATATTCCGTATGGCATTCCTCCTACAGTTATACACGTTTTTTTTTTCTCTCAAAAGTCGCTGTCTCAATTCTCAACTTTAGAGCACCGCTCTATCATATAAAAATGATATAATATTAATATCACGACAAAAAGTACAGGCTCCTGTGGCAGAGCCAGGACCCCAAAAATTTTTGAATAAAAATAGTAGATATACTACCTACGAGTCATTTAAACCAAATTTGAAAAATTTTAAGCAATAGATATGCTTTGGCCCCCCATATTCCGGTTAAAGTTGTTTCTATTTATAAACAATCCTAAAATTACATATGACTTTCATTTAAATAGGTTATACTAATTCTACTTAAAAACATCTAATAGTGATAAATTTATTATATAAAAAATTTACAATATATCTTTCTCAAATTATTAAAAAAAAAAAAATTGCAAGAACTAGACATTCACAAACTTACAATAAACATACATATATTTTAACAATCACCTCACAAAATAAAAGGGAAAAAAAGGGTTTCTAGTTTTTCATCCATCGTTGCAAGTCTGCAAGAATCTCATTCCAACGTACCTAAAGCAATACTTGCAAGAATCTCATTCCAACGTACCTAAAGCAATAGAGCAACATACGCATGATGCAACAATAGCAACTATAACAAGTGAGTCTTCACACTTTTCTCAGCCTCTGGCATCCTAATCTAATTTGCTCTTTTTTTTTTCTTCTGTTTTTCTTTTCATTACTTCTTTGGTTCTTCTGTTGTTTACGAAGTAGAGTACTAGAGTGTTACATTTTGCTTTACCAAGAAACATTTATCAATTGACTGTTGCCTCTACCATGTGTATGGTTGAAACTTGAAGTCTTCAAAAACAATTAATAGTCCCCACCCAAGTGGTTAGGTATGGGCCATTTGATTTTTCCTTTTCATCCTTATTTGTTGTTAAAGTATCTTATATTATATAAAATTATGAATGAATATAATGTACTACAGTATATCATATCTATAATAAAAACATTTAATTTGTTGTATTTAATAAGGTTTTTTTATACATTTAAATTCTTTATGAACATTTTAGACATTGAAATTTGGGGAAAAAAAATTGTCTACTATTGGTATTTGTTGAATCTCAGTCATTATACTTAGAGCATTAGCATTGGGGAATGCAAATTGTTAGGACATATGTGTTTTCACTTGTCAAGAACATATGTAACTTATTTATGTAAATTGGCTAATCCTTTGACAAAACGCACTCTACTTGTAATTGGGTAGTTCTAGGTGTTTTTAATACTTCAAGAAACAAGGTTTCAAAGTCAAATGTTGAAGTCATCAAGTCTGTCCAAGAAAAAGCAAGCTGAAGTGCAATTTCATTAAAGCTCGACACCTGCTCGATAGCTACCTCGACACCTGCTATCTGTCGAGATTTAAAATTTCATATTTTCTGATCTGATTTTCTTGGGATCCGTGAATAAGTTTTTGGGCATTCTTTTCTCCAAACCCTAAACATATAAAAAGGATTGTTTTAAGAGCTGTCAAGTGTGACACAAGTTGCAAACTCATTAAGCAGTCTCTGTTCAAGCAAATTGTGATCAAAAGACGAAGTTCTTGACCTAGTTCATCTTCTCTGAAGAAGTTGCTGTGTATTTGCACCATAGGGTTTTGTGACCAAGCATCTTCTTGATCTTCATCGTGTAGGATGAATTGAAGAACTTTGCAGCCAACTTTTCTTCCTTAAGTTGGTGTTCTGAAGTCGCGTACTGGGATCCGCGCATTGGTTAGTCACGTACTTGGGAACCGTGCATCAAAGGTGGGAACTGTCGCTACAGATCAAGTCCAATTGGGTATTGGGGTAAGGGTTCAACTGTAGGTTGGTAAGGTACTTGGGATTCCTTTACTTGTAACCGCTTGATTTGATAATAGTGGAGTTTCGAGAGTGGTGACCTGAAAATCACCTGGTGGGATTTTTGCTGCGAGATTTTTCCCCATTCGTAAATAAATCACCGTGTCATTTATTTTCCGCTGCATATTTAGTTATTTGGTGATTTGTTTGTGCTTCCACGCAATTGCATGATAAATTGATTAATTAATAACTTGGCTAATTAATTAATTGGTTTAATCACAAGGGGTCATTCAGATTATGGCCTATCACAAATGCCAAATGTAAGGAGAATTTGGCATTTGCAGCCCCAAATGTCTCTGCATCAGAGAATTCTAAACTCAAGTATAGCAAATTTTTTTGCAATACTGCTACAATGTAATTCTATCTTTAGAATTGCAATATAACACAATTGTAAAACGAAAAACAATATTTTATTCTCTCAACTGTCCTCTCTCATTCTGACTCTCACTTCCTCACTCTGTCTCTCACAAGTCACAGCTCCTCCCTCCTCACACCCTCTCTCACAGCTCTCTCGTTCAAAGCTTGCATCGGTGCTGGGTTTTGGGTTTTGGATTTTGGAGGTTGGATTAGCGTGGATCAGCGAGTTGGGTTTGGATCGGTGGGCTGGGATCGGTTGATGGTGGGTTTGGATTGGTTGATCGGTGAGTTTGAAATGGTGGATCTGTTGATCGGTGGGTGGATCGGTTGGGTTGATCATCGGTAGCTCCGATGGTGGCTCCAATGATGATTTTTTTTTTTGAATGGGTTTGCTCAAGTGGCGTTGCTTTAGTTTTGGTTTGGTTTTGGTTTTGGTTTCTGTTTTCTCATCTACCCTCTCTCACTCTCTAACTCGCTATTGGCCGAAGCAAGGTCCAACGAAGGCGTGGCAGTGATGGCTTTTGCTGATCGGTGACTGCATTTTTCACAATGGTGATGGCGTTTTTCTAGGTATTTTCAACGGCTTGGGTTTCAAATCGGCGGTGGGTTTTTGATTAGTGGCTTGGTTGGTGGGTGTGGTGGCCGTTGTTGGCTCCAATTGGTTTGATGGTTTATGTGTGTGTGTGTGTGTGTGGTGATGGGTTTGGAAGGTTGATCAGTGTATCATGGGTCTCTGTGTGTGTTGCTTTGTGTGTTGAACTAGTGCTAAAGGTTAAGGGAGAAAGAAAGGAAAAAAAAAAAAAAAAGACTGTTGGAAAGCCCAAGAAAATGTGACGAATCATGCCAAGTCTTAAAAAAAGTGACGGTTGGAAAGAAATAATAATGAAAGATTAAAAAATAATATTTTAATAAAAATAGAGTTTTGGGATGCTGGAGGAATTGTAAAATGGTAGAGTATAATGATAAAGTGGATTTTTGGAATAGTAAAATAGAGTAGAATTGGAATTTCTCAATGCTAATGCTCTTAGTGGGTTATAATTTAATTGATAATATGGGCAAAGTTAATAATCATTAATTTATTCTTCAAAAGAAAGAAAGATAAAAATTCAAAAAATAATACACTTTTAGGTTCTAATGTAAAAACTTTGACATCAAATAAGCGTTCTTCTAAATTTTTAGAGATTGAACCAAAAGAATATCCTTTTGGATCGTCAATGGTGGAACTTGAAGAGATTAATTTTAAAGCTCAAATGATTTAATTATTATCTCATATCTTATTTGTGCCCCCCCTCCCCAAAGATAAATTCCTAGCTCTGCCACTGATAGGCTCCATTGGTGATCTCCATGATGAAGAATAGTTTTAAGTCAATGAAAAATTGTCACTCCATGTGAGCATTTGTTTCATAACCATTATGATTTTTTTTTTCATAGATCACATGCCATACTTAAATAATGAAATATAAATCCTAATCAATCAAGCATGTGAAAAAGATTTCTATCATTAAATAACAAACTTCAATAATAAAATTTTATTAAAATAAACTTTTAAACTTTTGTTAGATAGCGTTCTTAATAAGAATAAAAATAAATAAATGAAGAACTTTTGTTAGATAGCTTGTAGTTGTCAAATTAAAAGATATATATCAATAGGTCCTAATTTGAATGAATCTTTCCGTACACAAAAAATTTATAAAATTATTTATGCGTAATAATTAATCAGGTCCAAGAATATTCCAAGCTCAGTTAGTAAAATTGCATAAGATAAGCATAGTACGTTCATATTAATTAAAGAAACTTGCATCTCCTGAACTATTCTCAAATGTGCGGAATCTTACACGTGATTTTGAGATTAGAAGTACCATACTAGAGTCTTACGGAACTGTTAAATTTTGATTTGTAAAATACAGGTTGTTAAATGTTAAAGATAAAAGTTATAATACTTTATGGTTGACCACCGCGCACTCTTGGTGCGGTGGTCATTCCATGAGAATAAGTACTTGTGAGGTATGGGGTGTGGGGGGTAAGGACCAGAGTTCAAGTCTTCATGAGAGAGTTTCATACGCATATACTTGCACTTAGATTGGGTTAGAGTAGAATTTCTATCTTGTATTAAAAAAAAAAAATTACTTGATGACTGTTAATTTGGCATTGACGTAAAAGTTCAATGCTCAAATGCCTGTATGATACACCTAAAGGAAATGTATTCCTATCAAATACAAGTGTCATTTTTTTTTCCTTTTTCTCTTTTAATAATAAAAGTGTCATGTATAGTATTTATTTTACTCAAAGATAAGTAAATGATATGTTCACAAAAATTTTACGACAATTTTGCAGCATGTTGCAATTGGTGGGTAAAAAAATTAATATCAATGGAAGGCCCAAATTATAACCAATTATAATTTGTCACATAGCGGAGGGTCTCACCGATGTGAGATTGAGCAAATCCGTAAGAGTCTTCACCCAAAGCAGACAATACCTTCCAAGGGAGATGTTCGTCCCTTCACAAAAAAAGCGCCTTTTTGTGGAGGGACGAACCTTTCCCTTAGAAGGTATTGTCCGCTTTGTCACATGAGGGGTACACCTTCACTTAGGCCCAGCACTTATAAGTCAAAGGTGGGAGGCGTCTCCCCCCGATGTGGGATTGAGCAAATCCGTAGGATCTTCACCCAAAGCGGACAATACCTTCTAAGGGAGAGGTTCGTCCCTCCACAATATATATATATATATATATATATATTATAAATTGATATGATAATGAATGTAATTGGTTTATTTTAACACAAAATTAGTGTTCAAATTATTTTTTATGAATGACACATTAATATAAGACTTTTGTTTTTTACACAAGATAGAAATTTTACTATAGCCTAATTAATTTAAGTGTACAGTGTTTAAAACTCCCTTCTAAAGACTTGAACCTCAACCTTTGCCCTCCACACCCCTGACCTCACAAGCACTTATACTCGTGAAATGATGATCACGTCGAGGGTAGGTGGTCATGATATAGTAAAATTTGTAGCATATGTAGTATCACTCTAAAACAAATTTGTTTGAACTGTTGGATTTAATCATATAGATGACCAAACGTAAAAGGCATGATACAAATATTATTCTATTTATTTGACAAAAGAGGGGGTAAATGTCTCCATTTTTTTTTTTTGTTACGGTTTTTTTTTAAAGACAAACATAACATATTCGTATTATACACGTACTTTTTTTTACCTGTATTTTTATGCCAAATTTTTTCAACGTAATTTTTTAAAATATATCAAATTACACCTATCCATATATTTTCTATATTAAACACGTATCGTATTTTACTAACTATGATTCCAAGTTTTGGTAGAAAGGTTTAATTTCAAACCAGATTATAAGAAAGCATACATATATAGTTTTAGTCAAATGGCTTTTTTAATGAGTCATGTGACTTATTCAAATAATAAGTATGAATAGTACTATAAAATATAAATTTCCGCATAGTATATTGAATCATGGTTTTAAACCCGGACCAGACCGTACAATCCAACTTGGCTAACCATGAACCCTTCATTTTTTGCGTTTCTTTGAACTTTAAGAACCTCTTTATGCCAAAAAAGCATGGACCCATACAAACCGTAGTTGAAACCATGAATGGCTCTTGCGGTTCTCACAGTTACTTTTTATTTCAGCCCATACCGGCCGAAATCAAAGATTCAGTTGACATGCATTTTAGAATTTTTTTTTTAGAAGAATTTGTCAGAGAAAGAAAAAACAGAGAAGAAGAAGACAACAAAGCAGGGCTACGTCATGCCAAGTTAAGACAGCAAGTTGCCAACACAGTCGCTGGTCACGTCTTTGTATTTTGCTGTTTCTTCTTTTTCTTCTTCTTTTTCTTTTGTTCTTTTCCATCACTCTATAATTTACTCTCATTTTAGCTGAATATTGCAGAATTTTACACATTTAAGCCACAAAACTTCCCCCTTCAGTCCTTCTAAAATTGTGTATATTTACACATTTGCTACAGTAACCATGCATATATACACGGTTACTGTAGATGTGCATCCTATTATTAATTTCACAATTTCGCACATTTTTTCCTCTCTCTTCTTTGTGTGCAAAATGAACTCAGTCTTAGACTTCTCCTCTTCTCATCTTCTTTTTCCTCAGATACACATAAACACACCCACACAAACACATACACAAAGACAAATGAACACAGAGATATACAAACACACCCACACAGACAAACCAACATAGAAAGAGAGAGGTTGGTGTTGGTGTTGGCCGCTTGTGGATCGGTGGGTCGGTGCTGGTGGCGAAGATCAAAGTTTGTGGGTTGATGGAAATGGGTCTGCATGCTTGTGAATCAATGCGGACAATGGAGATCAATGCTTGTGGGTCAATGGAAATGGGTTTTGATGCTTGTCGATCGGTGCTGGCGGCAGAGATCTGTGCTTGTGGGTCGACGGAGTCAATGCTTGTAGGTCAATAGAGATCGATGCTTGTGGGTTTTGATTTTTGTGGTGCTTGTGGTGGAGAGCTGATCTGAATATGAGAGAAAGAATAAGAAGAAGAAGAAGCTGCTTGTAAAGGGGAGGTGATCTGACACGTGAAAGGAAGAAGAAGAAGTGGTTGTGAAAGGAAGAAGAAGAAGAAGAAGTGGAGGAGGGACTAAAGATTGTCAGAGAGAGATAAGGTCAAAGAAAAAGATAAAAAGAAAGAGATAAGGACAAAGAAAAGATAAAGAGATAGGAACAAAAGAATAATAATAAAAAATTAAAAAGATATTATTATTTAAATAAAAATAGATTGTAAAATAGATGAATTGATGTGGGTATTTTGGAAAAATTGTAATGTAAAATAGAAAAAGTAAGTTCTTAGTATAAAATAGATGGAAAAATTTGGCCGGATTGATGTAATTCCTCTTAGCCCAATATGATGTGACGGGTGCAATAAATATTTTAAGTATTTTTAAGAGTAATGTTGGTACTATAATATTTAGGGCAATAGTTAATAATCCATTTTAAAAAAATTTTGACACCACTTCTATGAGAAATGAAAAAGGCTGACAAAACATTAAATTTTTTTTTTTTTTTCATAAAATCTTTCTTTTGAATGAATTATTGACCATTGCCTTAAGGGCATTCTTTAGCATTTTCCTAATATTTATATAATTTTTGACATAACTTGCCAATATGAGTAGTTAAGAGTATTCTCATCAAATGTGTTAAAAATGCTAAATGCTATTTTTTAGCATTTTTAATGCCTCAATTCATAAAAACATACTTACAATAAAGATGCTAAATGCTAAATATTTTAGCATTCAGCTAGAGTGAGCTGTTAAGTTACAGTGAGCTATTATTAATAACAGTTCACTGTAGATGGATTGTTAAAAGCAATAATAATAATTATTCTCACCAACTCTCTTTTTTCTCACTTCTCTCTTCTCTCTTCTCTCTCACGACAGTTGTGGTCTGGCGATTGTGGTCTATCATGGGTTGTGGTTTGATGGTCATGGGTTTTGTAAGGTTGAAATTTATCAACCATCTTGTTGGGTACCAATTTGCTTGTAATTTAAGCACTTTGTAACCCTGTATTTAGGTGGAATTATTGTAAGGGTAGTGTGTGAAAAGAGTGTGAAGAAAAGCTCAAGTATGTGCAAGAAGCAGAGTTTTGCGGTTAGGACTCGCGGCTGACTTGCGATTGGCAAGCCGCCAAATGCAGGCATGTGAGAAGCACACAGGGAAGGTGAAGGGTCGTGCCAGCTGTCGCACTGTAGGACAAAAGTCCTAGGCTAGCTAGGCCGTTACGTCGCGACTTGAACTCACGACTTGGATAAGCCGCGAAGTCAAGTCGCCAATCAGCCCTGTTTGGCAAAAACTGTCTCTTCGTATTCCAAACACGCACCACTATATATAGACCCTTATACCCACTAAATTGAGAGAGTTTCCAAAGAGAATTTTGTGAGAGAAACCCTAGAGAAAAACAAGATTGTCTCATCCCCAATCTTTACTTAGAGACTCTACAAATTCCTCTACTCTCTTCCTCTCCATTGTCATACCCTTGAGAGGTTATTGACCAAATCATTTTCTTACCACACTCACGTCTGTGAGAAGGTTTATTTGGTGCTAAGGGAAGCAGTTTGGAAGGAACCAATATACATTGATTGATGCTATGGTATAGTAGCGGAATTCGGGAAGCTAAAGAAGAAATAGGTTCGGCGCAACCTCGTTGGAGCAAGAAGCTTGGAGGGTCTAGGTACTTGGGTAGATTAGGCTTGGAAGGTCTTCTGCTGTTCCTGTATCCCAACTACATTCTTTAGTGGATTATTTGACCACTTGGAGGGCAGCGGAGAGGTTTTACGCCGAGGACTTCGGTTTCCTCTTCGATAACACATCGTGTGTTGTCCGTGTGTTTGCATCTTCCTTCCCTTTATCTTTGTCTTATATTTACTGCTGTGGATGTGTTTATATTTGGCATAGATTAGTTATCAATTCTGTGATTGGCTTATATTCATGTTTCGCACATTAATTGTTTGATTATAAGCTTGAATTGATATTTTATAATTTGGGGTCTAAACGTTCAAGGGTGTTATAAACACATATTGAACTTTCAATTGGTATCAGAACGGGTACACTCGTTATGGTTTAAATACCTGAGTGTGATCACTGACCTTATTTGTGATGGACCGGTCTCAATCGCTCAATGTTTCACCATTTTTTGATAGGAACAATTATGCTTTCTGGAAAGTTAGAATGAAAGTATTTTTATGTTTTATAGATGATACCATTTGGGATGCGGTTGAGGTTGGTTGGACTAAGTTAGAGGCAGCCAAATCCACTTGGGATGAGGCAGCTCTTGCGGCAGCCAACGCTAACAATAAAGCTTTAAATGCTATTTTTTGTGGTGTCTCTCCTGATGAATTTCACAGGATCTCTCATATAACAGTGGCCAAGGAAGCTTGGGAGATTTTGGAGACTACATATGAGGGGACTAAGAAGGTGAAGGACACAAAACTCCAAATGCTTACCACCAAATTCGAAGAGCTTAAGATGAGAGATGATGAGCCCTTTGATTCATTTTATGGGAAGCTTAACGAAATTTTCATTGCTAAGCTCAATCTTGGTGAGAAGATTGAAGATATTAAGGTGGTGAGAAAAATTTTGAGGTCCTTGCCTGAAAGCTTTAGAGCAAAAGTCACAACCATAGAAGAGAGTAAAGACTTGGATGAGATCAAAATTTAGGAGCTGATTGGGTCTCTCCAAACGTATGAACTGGGACTGCCTTCTCACAAGACGAGTAAATCACTTGCTCTCAAAACTATCACCGAAAGAATGGATGATCCTTTCAAAGAAGATGGAGTGGAGAAGGAAGTAGCGTAGCTTGCCAAAAACTTCCGAAAATTTCTGAAGATGAAGAATAGTGGGAAACCATTCAACAGAGGGAAATTTTCATCTTCAAGAGGTGATAGGAAAGAGTTTACGAGGAAAGAAGGGAAGGATGTTCAATCTCCTTCAGACATTGTGTGTTTTGAATGCAATGGTCATGGACATCTCAAGAAGGAATGTCCCAATTTCTTGAGAGGGGGAGGCAAGGCGTATGCCACAACGCTGAGTGATACAGACTCTTCAAATTATGATTTTGAAGAGAGCTGTGATGGAGAAGGAAACTACTCCGCATTCATGACTATTGCACATGTGGAATCCTTGGATAATTTGGGTTCATTTGTGAAGGAGCTTGGGGAACACTCTAATTTGGAGTCTATTGGGATTGTTGAAGAATCAGAGGCTGAAGAAGATGAAGATATAGCTAGTCTACAAAAGAATTACGCCTTGCTTCTTGAGAAATTAGGAGAGTATACCAAGTTAGCAGAGGCAGTTGTGAAGAAGATGAAGAGAGTCGAGGAAGACTACAAAAGTCTGCTGGTAAGATACAAGGAGGCAAAGTGTGAGATTGAAGCACTTAATGGTAAGCTATCAGAAGCTTACACAAAAGTGAGTTTTCTTAAGCAAGAGGTAGTTCAAGCTCATGCCAAGGTAGATAAAGTCTCCTCCAGGAAACCAGACGATGTTATTTCATCTCAGAAACACGCCTCAGACAAGTTCGGTTTAGGATACATTGGAGGAAGTAGAATCCAGATATAGCTGAGAAGAAGAAGAATGTGGCTGATCAACGGGTGATAAATAAGTCCCGTAATCAATTAGAATCCAGATATGGAGCTAGAGGGAGATTAGTTCCAAGATCACAATAGGGTCCGAGAACAGAATATGTTTGTCACTATTGCAGATTGCAAGGACATACCAGACCTAACTGTCAAAAACTGAGAGCAGACAATAATGCAAGTGCACCTTGGTCACGAGGAAGAAGAAATGACATGAGGTCTTGGGGTGGTGAGCAACCAAGAAGTCAAAACCGTGATCCAGGAATGATGGATGTGATGAAGATGATTTGTGCCTTCACCAATTGCCTGTAAAGCTTCACACGAAGGTTTGACATTCCAAACTGTCGTACCTGATCCGTCAAGGATATCACCCCAAATGCATGTGACGTGTGGGTGACAAAGGGTACTCATGCATAAGCATTACAACATGTCCATGCATCAATACTTCCCATGTTTGTGAATATGCTTGGTTGTGTGCTTCTTGCTAGCATTTAGGTTGTTATTGTGTGTGTGTAATTGTCTTTGGTTCAAATGCTTTTACATTTTTTGTTATGTTTTTGATCAATCTTTTACTGCTTTTGTGTCAAAAAATCCAAAAACACATAAAAAGTAGAAAATCCAAAAAGTTTGATCAACTTTGTTGAGTTTTGTCTCAAAGCATGTTTTGCCTTGTACCTTTGTACTAATGGCGTTGTGCATTTAACAAGCTTAGCTTGTCTCTCATGCACTCATATTATTGTGAAAGAAATTCTGAAATCTATGTGACTGTTGTAAATAGATCTTTAACATTGTCATGAATGATTAGTGAATGGTTTTGTTGATCTTGAGACATGCATAGACTCATGCCTATATATCTTCCCACTTTTTATTTTTATGCTTAAAAGAGCTTTCTAAATGTAAATCTCCAAATGAAAAGAGATATAGAGCTGTAAAAGTCTGTCGCACATACTAGTATTCGACTAGGAAAAAGGGAAAGGGACCAAAATAAAATGTTTGATGCCCAAAAAGCCAAAGGCTAACTCATCAATTGAAATATAAAAAATTTCAAGCATCTATCTCAAAATGAGATTTTCTTTGCTCAAAAAGTGCAAATGATATGTTGAATATGGAGCCAAATGAAATGTTTCAAAGAATTGTTATCAAGTGGTTGTGGAAGGTCATATATGCATGTTTCTATAATTGAGATAGGTCACATTATCTAGTGCTAGTTGTGTATGCCTTGATTGAATTGATCATTGAAGCTTCACTTTAGACTAATGACTATCTCATTTTTGACATCCACACACAACACACAAGTTTATGTTCAATGAATACCATATTCATTTGTGTGATTGTACTTAATTAAATATGTTTTCACATACTCAATCTTTGTTGAACAAACACAAAAAGATTTTTGAGTGTTTTTAGTTTGTTTTTGGAAAGTGTTTTGTTTTTACAAAATAGTAAAAAATTTCAAAAACGTTGTTGCCTTGTTTTGGCGACTAAGTCGCGGGTTGGCCCAGTCGCATGCTCCAATCGTGAAGCTCACTCTGAGAATTTTTACAGGTCACTGGTGAGTCAAGGCTGCAGTCGCGAAAAAGACTTAGAAAATTTTTCAAAAAATTTGAGTTTTTGTGGTTTTCGCGGCTCAGTGTGGCGATTTATTCGTGGGTGGAAGGTCCAGTCGCGAGGGGTACACAGAGATTTTCGTGGCTCCCCTGGCGACTATCTCATGGGTACCTTCCAGTCGTGAAAAACACTTACAAGATTTTTTAAAAAATCTTGGCCTTACAGTATTTCGCGGCTTACCCTGGCAACTTAATCAAGTTGCAAAAAATGCGTGTTTTGCGTTTTATGGACAGTTTTAAAAATTGCTTTTCAGTTTTTCCCTCGAATATCAGTGACTATTCATTGTCTTCTTCATTTCTCTCTCTCAAACACTTCGAGTCTCACTTTTTTTTTTTTTTTTTTTTTTTTTTTTGCATCATGTCTTTATCAAACACCAAGAAAAAGGTATGGGTTTTCTTTCCCTTACTTCATTCTTACTGTTTTGCTTTTTAGGTTATTGATTTGAATGTTGCATCTGTGATTCTGCGATATAAAATGTTCAAACATGGGTTTGCCTAAAATGTTGAGATTGATTGTGTGAGGGTATTTTTGTTGCAGAGGTGTTTCAGAGTTTTGTGTGTTCATCAGGTTGCTAATATTTGGTCTGAACATTGATATTTGATAGATTTTCTTTTGGGCATATGGATTTGGGGTTTCTATATTTATCTCTAAATGTGGTGTTAGGATTTCAGGCTATTTGAGTTTGTGGTGTTTGTGGTTGGTATTGTTTTTATTTTAAAACACCTGATCTTGTTTGTGCTACTGTTTTTAGTTTCTTTCTTGCACACTTCATACTCATTATGTCATGGTTCATTGACATATGCTCATATCTATCTGAATGTGTTTTACAATGTCATTTTTTTTGCTCTTGTATGCTTTTATGCTGTTTAAACCTGTTTGATTTGACATATCCATCCTTTGGTTATCAATTGTGTTGAATTTGTGTTCTGTCTGGTCACTTTGTTACCCTCTTTGTAACTAACTTGTTACTAATATGTGTGAATTTTCACATTGTGCTTTGTCTTGTTGTGGCCTTTTCTGCTTGTTTACAGATGGCTGCATCTTCTACAAAGAAGAAGTCAACTGCTAAGAAATCTGACAAAAGAATGAAAATGGACCCTAACCTATTTAGGTCTATTCAACACTTTGAGAGATATAGGGATTCTTTTTCAAAATGAACCATCATTCAGGAAAGATTTGTTGACTTCAGGGAGTTGAAGGACACCTTCATTCTAGAGGGTTTTGAGGGTAGAGGTTGGGAAAAACTGCTGAGTGGCCTTCCACCTATGTGTGACCCTCTAATCAGAGAATTCTATGCAAATGCTGTGATAAGGGAGGAGGAGTTGAGTTGTTGGGTGAGAAGAAATAAATTTACCTTAGATGCTTATGATATTAATAAGGTTCTAGGGCTTGAGGGATTGGAAGATTATGAATTCACTAACTACAAGGACAGAATGCTTTCTCTAGAAACTATCCAAAAAAGAATTGGTGGGATTATAGAAAAGAGATGTCTCAACACTTCTGATTTTCCTAAGGATATGAGGTATCTGACCACCATAATGATGTACAATCTATATCCTATAAGGAAGATGACTACACTGACAAATGCCAGACCCATCTTTCTTATGGAACTTAAGGAGAAAACCTTCATTGACATTAGTTTTCACATCTTTGATATTATAGTGGATGAGACTAGATCCACCTCAAAACCCAAGTTGATTTGTCCTAGTCTTCTCATAAGGATTTTCAGAGAAAAGGGTGTTGCAATCCCTCAGGATATCAGTCCTTTGCCTCCTATATTAGCAATTAATAAATTTACTCTCACAAGGATACAAAGTCGTCTTCCAGCTGAAGAAGAAGAGAGTGTCCAAGAAGAAGGTGATCCAATGGAGACTAAAGCAAAGGCTATGGGACCATCTTCCATACCAAGAAGAAGAGTCAAGAGGAACAGGGCCTCTACTTCATCTGCTGCACCTCCTGATACATTTCAGATCATCCTAGAAAGGCTTAATAAACTCAGAGAGGTTCAAAACCAGCATACTGAAAGGATGACAGCAATGTAAGATCAGCTAGATGTACTATCAGCCAAGTTTGATAGCATTCACACTAACCAAAAGCAGTGACCCTTTGGCCATTCCAGTTAAAAATGGGGAGAATTTTTGGGCCAGCACTTGAGGGGGAGTGCTTATTTGAGGGGGAGTTTCATAATCCTTACTGTTTTTGGTTATAGTGTTGTTACTTTGGGTTGATTAACTATTGCTATTATAGGTCCTAGTCTTGTTTTGGTTTAAACTCATAACTCTTAAATGTGTTTAATACTTGGTTTAATTATATATTTATGATGTTATTCAGGTAATTTAGCATTTGTTTTAAGGTTTGTACCCATGTTGCTTATGTAAGCTTTAAGGATTTGATTATGCACTATTGTAGGCCTTTATGGTTTGTGCCATGCTTTATGCAGCTTTTGTGCTTTGTTAAATCAGTACTTCTAACCTAATGCTATGCTTTCCTTTTTTAAGTACTATCACTCTTGTGCCCTTGTAGGATTTTCCTAGATGCACATACTTCTTGTACTATGCATTGGTTGAGTATTGGCCATTCAAGTAATTTGCTTTATGTTTGTCAGCTTGAATGTCCGGATGTTCATTCTAAGTGTGAATGAGCATTGTGATCACTTGGTTATAGTGATTGCTTGTTTTGGTCCTGCCATGGTTTATTGCTTTACTCTATTGTGCTTGATTGCATTATGCTTGCTCCATATGCATTACAAGTTTTCTGCATACAATGAACTTATTGTGTTGTTGTGTTTTAGGAGTTACTTGTTCTTATAGTTCTAAAGCTCCACAGATTCTAGAGTTAGGTGTGAGTGAGTTTTCCAACTGTTTTCAACTCACGCGTTAAGTCTAGAGTTTGTTTTAGGGTTTCGTTACGGAATAGCCAAAGTGGGAGATTGTAAGATTGAAATTTATCAACTATCTTATTGGCTTTATTCCATGCCAATTTGCTTGTAATTTAAGCAGTTAGTAACCTTGTATTTAGGTGGCATTATTGTAAGGGTAGTGTGTGAAAAGAGTGTGAAGAAAAACTCAAGTATGTGCAAGAAGCAGAGTTTCGCGGCTAAGACTCGCAGCTGACTTGCGATTGGCAAGCCGCCAAATGCAGGCACGTGAGAAGCACACAGGGAAGCTGAAGGGTCACACCAGCTGTCGTACTATAGGACAAAAGTCCCAGGCTGGCCAGGCCGTTACGTCGCGACTTGAACTCGTGACTTGGACAAGCTGCGAGGTAAAGCCGCCAATCAGCCCTGTTTGGAAAAAACTGTCTCTTCGTATTCCAAACACACACCACTATATATAGACCCTGATACCCACTAAATTGAAAGAGCTTCTAGAGAGAATTTTGTGAGAGAAACCCTAAAGAAAAACAAGATTGCCTTATCCTCAATCTTTAACTTAGAGACTCTACAAATTCCTCTACTCTCTTCCTCTCCATTGTCATACCCTTAAGAGGTTATTGACCAAATCCTTTTCTCACCACAACCACGTCTATGAGAATGTTCATTTGGTGCTAAGGGAAGCAGTTTGGAAGGAACCAATATACATTGGTTGATACTATAGTATAGTAGCGGAATCCGGCAAGCTAAAGAAGAAATAGATTCGGCGCAACCTCGTTGGAGCAAGAAGCTTGGAGGGCTTAGGTACTTGGGTAGATTAGGCTTGGAGGGTCTTCTGCTATTCATGTATCCCAACTACATTCTTTAGTGGATTATTTGACCGCTTGGAGGGCGGCGGAGAGGTTTTACGTCGAGGACTTCGGTTTCCTCTTCGACAACACATCGTATGTTGTCCATGTGTTTGCATCTTCCTTCCCTTTATCTTTGCCTTATATTTACTGCTGTGGATGCGTTTATATTTGGCATAGATTAGTTATCAATTCTGTGATTGGCTTATGTTTGATTATAAGCTTGAATTGATATTTTATAATTTAGGGTCTAAACGTTCAAAGGTGTTTTAGACATATTGAACTTTCAGGTTTGATGTAGTCTAACGGTTCGTTGTGGTTTGATGGTAAAATGGTCACAATGCGATTCCTAGGTCATGGTGCGGTGCTCCTAGGTTGTGGTTTTGATTTTGATTTTGGTTCTTGGGTCACGGTGCAGTGTTCCTAGGTCACGAATGGTTCGATTGCAGGTGGATCTGGCTGGTGGCGGCAATGGTGAGTGGATGTGGTGGTTGTATGGGTGGATGTGGATGTGGTGGTTGTGGTGGGTGGATGTGGAGGTTTCTTCCTTTTTCTGCTATTGTTTGTGGTTGCAGTGGATCTGGCTAGTGGTTGGTGGTGGCGATGGTGAGTGGATTTGATGGTTGTGGTATGGGTGGATGTGGATGTGGCAGGTGTGGTGGGTGGATATGGAGGTTTCTTTTTCTTTTTCTTTTTCCTACAGTGGTTTTTTCTTTCTTTTTTTGTTAGTTGTGGTATGGGTTGTAGGTTTGTGGTGGTTATGGTATGGGTGGTGGGTTTTTGGTGGGTGGTGGATTTTGTAGTGATTGTTGGTATTGTGATGGCTGACAGTGTTGAAAATATTTGGGTTGAGGAGAAAGAGAGAGACAAAGGAGAGAGAGACGGAGAGAGAGGAAGAATAAAAAATAATAAAGAAAGAATATTTAAATGAGATGTTAAAAAAAAAAGAAGTTTTGATGTAAGGTATATTGTAAAGAGATGTGTTATATGTTATAAAATTGGTTTTTTAGATACTAAATGCTAAAAATTTTAAGACATTTGATGAGAATGCTCAAAATATGGAAAAGATTGTGTAAAATGTGTAATAATAGCATTACTCTATTTTTAATTAACATTTACAGTTTTTTTAAATGAAATAAATAAAATTAAGTGTATAATAATTATTTAATAATTATTTAATTTAAAATTATTAAATAATTTTTTTAAAATATTTTATTTAATGCAAGATGTCCTTCTAATTCTTATATAATGATAATTATTATTATTATTATTGTCACAAGTTTAATTAATCAACATATAAATAAATAAATAATTACTATATTTAAGTTTGCTTAGGATTTGATATTTTTTATTTGTTTTGTGAAAGTTATGATATGAAAAAAAAATATATTTAAAAAGGCTGATTTCTATATTTAATTGGATTATTTTAGTTAATTTTTCTATTTATAGTAATTTTATATATTTAAATAATTATTAAATTAGTTATGACATCATCACGGTTCGACTTCGATTTGACTTCAAAAATTTTGAACTTCTTTCTTTTGTGGTTCATTGATCGGTCTGGGTCTAAAAACCATGTATTGAATGAGATAACTCTTAATTTTTTTTTTTTTTTTTGAGAGAGTTTTGACCTATGGCGTTCGCTCTTGATGATAGCTCTTTATTATTAGACCAAGACACCAATCAGTTTTTTGGTGTAGGTGGGGATTAAACCCTAGATTTCTTATACAACCATCAGAGACTTTACCAGTTGAATTAACTGAAACCCACCTTAAACTTGTTAATTTGGAGCTAAATGTTGTCCAAATTTTTTATAGGGAATTTTTTTTTTTGACAATTTTAATTTTGATTTTTCAGATAAGATCAAAAATACTATTTACTCATTAATTTCTCCCCAACTTAAAACAAACTCAAATAGCTAAGAGTCATTGTAGCTCAACTAATGGGCAACTTTTGGTATTTTTAAAAGGGACATCCAGAATTCAAATCTTCTCCTCCCCATTATAATTTATAACTATCGAATTATTAAAAAAATTGATATAATAATAAAAAAAAATATTTAAAAAAAAAAAAAAAACTCAAATCAGCCGATCAAAGGAAAAAAGAAAACAAAACAAACCACTACCACACTTCACACGAAATCACAACTCTTTTACAAATTAAAACAAAAGCAGGACACATAATTATAGATATATATATATATATAACCCGATTCCTTGATGAAAAAAATGATATGGGTTTTTAAAAATTGTGAAATCTCGCTTAGAAACTGCTTAAAATTGAACAATTGGTTTCCAACTATGACAAGGGCCTTGAAATGGGTGCATTGGATGGCCATGGTTCATGATATACATATTTGGTGTTCGTTTCATTAATAGTTCTCTTTGATTTCAGTGGACTTCATGTGGAAATGAAAGAAAGAAAGGAACAGAGAGAGAGAGAGAGAGAGAGAGAGAGAGAGAGAGATTTACCTTTTGGTTTAAGGGGTTTGGAAATGATGGTTCTAATGGTGTGGATGGTAATCCCGTTAGGATGGAAATTACCAACACAATAATAGAGAGATAGAGAGAATAATCTACTAATGTCCTGTTTAAAAAATCCAATTTTTCGAAGAGATATCATTTATTGTCTCATCTTTTCAAAATTATCCTTAAACAAAGTCATAAAAAATTTCCTTTAAAAAAAAAAAAAGTAGTTATCAAAAATTTAAAATACATAGTTACCGGTTGGAATAAACCTATTTTGGATATTTATTTATTTATTTACAAACTAAGACTTGAATAGAAGGGTTTTCACAGTTAGTGTTGGGTTATTGGGTATTCTTTTCAAAAAATCAAATCAAATCAAACCTAAAAAATATACTCATAATACAATACAAACATTGTTGTCTTGCTTTCAAATTCAACCTTATCATTTAAATGAAATCTAAAAAATTACTTCTCATTACTACAATGCGTATGTTGAGATTTTTTCTTTTTTTTTCTTTTTAAATGCTCCCAAAAATAAATAAGAGCATAATAGGAAAATTTGTAAACTATAGGATTCTAAATTTATGAACAATATTTTGAGTCATCTTAAAATGAAATACAACACAAACAATTCGGGATGAACGGAGTAACTAACTTAATGTTAAATATAATTTCTATTGAAATGTTGGTGAAGCAACATCACCCACCAAGTGGGGGTTATTCCATAAGTGAGAGTGCAACATATTATGATATGATCACCCATCACTTTTACACAATAACTTCTTTCACCTGATCGCACCATAACTAACAGTGTTAGCTACAATCAGCATGTACTACTGTCCCTGCAGTATTGCCTTATGCCCTTTTGCTGATTCTCATCTAGGCTTTACATAGATCAACATCAATGTCTGATCTTGGTAAACTGTGTACACATCTTTGTCATGCTCTACTAATCACACTCTTCGTCGTATAATGCATTTTATGTTATGTACTTCCTCCAACCGAGTATTCAAGAAGCTTTTCCTCTAAAGATTTTATCAAAGAAATTTTACTGTTTGAGTTATGTTGTGTACCTATGCAGTGCTCATTCACAGCGCTTTTATGCTTAACACCAACCAATTGTCTCCCCAAAGCAGAAGTTGCATTTATAGCTACGTTCTCCAAGCATCTCCGGTCCTGTCTATGCAACCAAATGTAGTGTCTCACCTAGGTTTTGGGTAATAATTCATTTTGTTGCGCACATATAGTTTTTCAACATGAGAGCTATATCTCACAATATATATGACCATTATCTACCTTTATTTATTTAATTATTTGCTAAATCAGTTATATGTCTTTATTTAGTTTGTGAATCCATAATTTATTACATTGCATTCGTAATCTTTTTTTTTTTTTTCTTTTTTGAGAGTTTCAATTTATGACATCCACTTCTGATAATAGCACTTTATCATTAGACTAAGTCACCAATCAGTTTTTGGTGTAGGCAAGGTTTGAACCCCAGAACTCTTATTCAACTATCAGAGACTTTACCAATTGAGCTAACTGGAACCCACATTCATAATCTTATATTCATGCTTACTACACAATTTTTTTTAGAAGGTTCATGACACTAAAATTTAATCCATAAAAAAGAAAAAAGAAAAAAAAGAAAAAAAGACAATGACAACAATCATATTTTATTAGTGCAAGAGTTGAAAAAGACATTTATTAATGATGATCCATTTAAGATTTTCTTGTTGATACAAATGGTCATAGATTTATAAAGCGCCCCCCACACCACACCACACCACCCCACCCCCACTCCCCCCTATTCAGTACTACTACTTAAAGCCTCCTCTAATGCTTGAGTGTTGCCGGAGGCAGCTACATATTTGATAAGAAAGTTTTTGCATAGCAAGGAGCTATAGAGTGCAGGATTGCTTGCGTCAACCAAAGCTTTTACTGGTTCTATAATTGTTTCATCTAATGGATTAATAAAGAAGGAAGCAGTTGTCCGAGCTAAATTTGAATTTGTCACCACTCGATGTTCAGCACCTTTCAACTTCCCATTACTGATAATCTACAATTCAATGCAGCACAATTTCAAGCACAATAATTATGAAACAATAATATTTTTTAAAACAAAAAATTAGTTCATCACAAAAAAACACCATAAACTATCAGGGTACTTACACTTTACACCCTAAACTATGCAATCTTGCATTCACCACCCCAATGGTAAAAAACTTGATAATTTGCATCTCATAGCTTGAATGAATGTTGAAATTAATGATAGCATGCAAGTTACATGACTCTAAAGAAATAAATTCTATGTTTTGCCCTTATAGTCAGTTCGTGTACTAAATTTTTATGATCTATGTAACTTGCACATTTTTTTTTTCAGGTATGTTTATTAATTTTAATTGTCAATCAGGCTATGGGATGCAATTTGCAAAGTTTGTTACAATTGGGTTGAAACTACAAATTTTTATAATTTGGAGTGCAAAGCGTAGGTACCCTAAAGTTTAAGGTGGATTTCTATGACTATATATATATGGTACTATTTGCTACAATTTATGTGATACTATTTGTTACAATTTATATGATATCCCAAATTAAAAAGACTGCCTATAAATAAAGCTTTCCATAATCGTGTAAATAACTTAGATTGATTCTTGCACACTAATGTATTACCCAACAATTATTTACCTAATGCCTACATAATTCAAAATCATTGTGGTGAAG
The DNA here is from genome assembly GCF_002906115.3 of Quercus suber. Taxonomy (NCBI): domain Eukaryota; kingdom Viridiplantae; phylum Streptophyta; class Magnoliopsida; order Fagales; family Fagaceae; genus Quercus; species Quercus suber. Next base: position 329,682 of record NW_027070052.1, read on the forward strand.
TACCACAAATCAAATGGATTATCAACGAATTTTCACTAATGAAACATCTTGCAGTTACATATAAGCTAGAATATCCTTCCCCAAAACAAACCAAGTGCATTATATATACTAAGAGTTTGTGAAGATATATGTGCGTACCTGCAAAGGATAACCTATGTTAATCACAAAAGCATAAGGAATAGGTTTAACACCTATCCATTCCTCATCCTTGAAGGCTTGAAGCCCGTATACTTCACTTTGGAGAAGAATATTGATATATATTTTAAAATTATTGTGAAGCACTTTTTTTTTAATGATTCATTTATTCTAAACTCTTTGGTTTTTGTACTTAATAACTCACTTGGATGAATATTTATAATGCAATTCCACATGTTATTCTAAAAATTATGAAATAAAACTATTTAAGAATAAATAATTTAGGACACAAGGTGCAAAATTAAAACTCTAATTTGGAATTCTAATTTGAGTTTCTCTTAACTTCACCTATTATTATATATATAGACTAGCTTGTGACCCCATGCATATGCATGGATACACTTAAAGATGTACAATAAGAGAGGCATAATATAATTTCTATATATATATAATTTAAATATTATTGATAGTTATTTTTATATTATGTTAACTCTTTAAAAAAAATTTGTATGGATATTATTAGGTATAAAATGTAAATTGTCTATTTTTAAAAAAATTATTGTGAAACACTTTTTATTTTTTATTTTTAACAATTCATTTATTCTAAACTCTTTGGTTTTTGTACTTAATAACTCATTTAGATGAATATTTATGATGTGGTCCCACATTTGATTTTAAAATTAAGAAATAAAACTCTTTTAGAATAAATAATTTAGGACACATGACGCAAAATTGAAACTCTAATTGGAAATTCTAACTTGAGTTTCTCACAGTTTCACATATATATATATATATATTACATTTTGTGATTGTCCCTATAATAAATGAAAATATGATTATGAATTACATTATTATTTATTAAATTAGTACAAATTAAAAAATAATAATAATGAGACCAACCTAAAAATATTATCACATGCAACGTGCATGATCCAAGACTAGTATACTATATATAAACTAGAAGCCTTGTCCTACAATTAAGGTTGTTTTGCCACGTAGGAAAAAAAGCCATCTAAATTATATTAAAAAAAAAAAAAAAAAAAAGAAGAAGAAGAAGAAAGAAGAAGAAGAAGAAGAAGAAGAAGAAACATTATACTATTTCAGCAACACTAAAACACCATTTAATAGCCTCTCAATATAAAAACAAAACTAACCAGTTAAAACTTAAAATATGTTCAAACGCTTGATACACAGCTAATAGAGAAAGTGACAAAGTTCGTTTTATTTTTCTCAATTCGATTTCCTTTTTTTTTTTTTTTTTTGTTTTCTTGGAATTTTTTTAAGGTTTTTGTTTGACTAATGAGGATTTGAATCGCAATTTTGTTTTGTTTTGTTTGTTTGTTTGTTTTTTTTTTTTGTTTTTTTTGTTTTGTTTTGTTTTTGTTTTTGTTTTTTTGTTTTGTTTTTTTTTTTTTTTTTTTTTGGGTTTAGGGATTCTATATCACTTTTGAGGGTTATGAATTTGTTTGGTTTTTAAAATTTGAGATTTTTATCTTCTATTGATCATATATGGCGATGAAATTCGTTGAAGTTGGAATTTTGTTTTGTTTATCAATACAAGGGTTCTTGTTAACAAATTTTCCTATATCATAGTAGCTTTTCTGGGATTGTGAGCCTTTTTTTTTTTTTTTTTTTTTTTTTTTTGCAATTGAAATTTAAATATTTCATGGGTTTCATCAATTAGGGTTAGGATTAAGATTCGATGTCATTTTTAAGGGTTATGACTTATGACTTGGTTTGGTTTTAGACTTTTTGAGATTCCCATCTACTATTGATTATGCATTTTATTTGTTGCAAGTGGAATTTTGTTTTGTTTATATACATGATTTTGAAACCCGGACCATTTAATGAACCGAGAAAGGGAGAGGTTCAAGGTTTTTGAGGTCGGACTGAGATTTAATCAAGGCCAAACCGTGATGTGTCATTTAATTTTTTAATATATTTGATACTTAAATTGGTTTATATTTATTAATTTTTCATTCCTAACCAAGAAGATGCGCGCTGCCCAAAAGCATATTTTCATCAATGTAAATATATTGTAGCTTGAGGGTTGTTGTTTTGTATTTAGATTTTATTTGTATCATTGCAGCTTTTTTGGAATTGTGGATTCGGGATGCACCGTAGCTTTTAATTTTTCTTTTGCGATTAAAAAGTTGGATTCAATCCCTCTTAAGAGTTATGTATTAGTTTGGTTTTAGAATTTGAGATTCCCATGTACTATTGATTATGCATTATTGTTTTACTACTATTTTTTTACTTTATGTTTCATAAACCTGTAACCATTTTTTTTGTCTCTAATCTCATGGTTTAATTCATTGTGATTCGTAGGAATGGTAGATTTGGTATTTGAAATTGTCATGCAAGTTTTAGTTCGGTGTGATTTATTGTGGTTCTTAGGAATAGCAAATTTGCTATTTGAAATTTTCATGTAAGTTTTAATTGCTTAAAGTCAGATTTTTTTTTTTTTAATCTCTCATAGAAGGGAAGTACACACATGAAGTGATTTGAAGTGACCAATTTAAAATTTTTTAGGGGATATTAGACACTATATGCTTAAATATCTACATTATTTAAGTTTGAATGTATGCAATAGAAGTATGATAACTAAGTTTATGTTGGATGCATAGTCTGTTAATATTTAAAATGATTCCGTGCATTGCATGAGTTAAACATTAGTTAAAATAAATAGAGCATGCTGGACTTGTTATTTCACTTGCTGAGAGCAAGTTCAAGTCCCGCCAGCAACATATTTTCATCAATTTTTACCAAAATAATGACATGGATGAATTGGGTTCTTATAGAATCGGTCCAAGGACTGGTTCTTGATTAACTTGGTTGGACCAACTGGTCTGGTCCGGGTTTAAAAACAGCGATCACACCTTAAAAAATCTAAATGATTGGTAGCGATTCCATACATTCCTCATACCCCTCACACACAGTTAAGCACCTTAAGCTCAAGTAGAGAGATTGATACAGTAATATGATGACCTAGGAAAACTAATTAAACAAACCATTTCAAGGTAAAAACCTAGAGAGGATTTAACCTAACTATCTTCAAGGTAAACAAATCCACTATGATAGAATGAAAGATTACAATAGATTCAAACCCTAAATCTAAAGCTACCTCAAGTAGAACTTACTAACACAACCACGTGCAACTCCGGCTCCATGAACTCTTCTATCTTGGATTTGCTGAACACAAACTCCCCTTTTGTGACTTTGAGATCTCAATAAAGGTTTCAGATCACCATCAGTAGTAGGCCTTTATGCAACAACTTGTTTTCACAAGTTCTTGATTGTAGATCTCGTTCTGGTAGATGCTTGTTAAGTTCGAAGGTATAGAAACCTCTCAAATCTCACACGAGTAACTCACAAGTTTTCCAAGAGCTTCTAAAACGTAATTAGGGTTTTCCTTTTATACCAAGGTTTTCAGACTCGGACCGTTCAATGAACCGTAAGAGGGAAAGGTTCAAGATTTTTAAGATCGGACCAAGGTCGAACCGTGATGATTTCATAATTAATTTAATAATTAATTAAAATATAAATAAATGTATTAAATTAATAAAAATTGAAAAATTACCTAATGGTTCCAAATATTTGACTATTCAATCCAATAAACTTTTTAATTTTATTTTTATGGAGCCCCAATATAAAAGTTAATAGACATTTTCCATAAAATTAATTGGAAAAAAAAAGTTAATAGGCATTCTCCCATGAAATAGTCAAATAGTTCCAAATTAACTAAAATGGTTCCAAATAGTTTCGCTGGTTACTAGTTTGTCTCTCGCTAAACTTTTGTTGAGAGACCCAAGGCTCTGGCAAAGCCTTGGGGCTTTACCAGAGCCTTGGGTCTCTCAACAAAAGTTTAGTAAAATAAAATATAAAAGCTGGATTAAAATATAAAAAAATAAGCTGTGGTACATTGTCCGCTCCGGTACTTTATACATTCCCCCATGAAATTTTAAAAATAAAATATAAACTAAAGCTAGAAGCCTAGGAGAGTGAGAAAGAAAAACATTGCTTTGTCCACCGAATTAAAATCAAAGCCCAAGAATATAGGCTTTGGTTGACAATCAGGTTGAGTAAATGAGAAGGCAAAAAAAAAAAAAAAAAAAAACGAGAAGAGAGGAAAAAAAAAAAAAAAAAAAAAGAGAAGAGAGGAAGACAGAGAAGGCAAAAACGCAGAAATAACAAGAGAGAAGAGAAAATGAAGAATACTGAGACAGAGAAAGAACAAGAGAGAGCGATATAGAGAAGAAGAATGAGAAGAAACTATGATGTGATCTCAAGTATCAACGTCTAACAGCATGTTTGAAGCTACAATAATGGAGATCTACTTCTGTAAGCTCGTAGATAATTTTTTTTTTTTTTTTAGTTCAGATTCAAACGTCTAACAGCATGTTTGAAGCTACAATAATGGAGATCTACTTCTATAAGCTCGTAGAATTTTTTTTTTTTTTTTTTGAAGTTCAAATTCAAGGGAACCGTGAGAGGCGGTCCGATCACGGTTCTCAGAACCGTGCGGTCCGACCACGGTTTGCACGGGTCCCTGCTTTTTGCACATAGAGCGGTTCTTGAAGCTTAAAAAACCGTAAAAATGAACGGTTCAAGGTTTTTCCGGTCGAACTGTACGGTCCGGTCCGGGTTTCAAAACCTTGTTTTATACCTTTTAGTGTAGGACTGAAACCCTAAACGTTTTTGCAAACTTGAGTCTGATTTAAATTCTGTAAAATTAACTTATCTGCAATTTTCGATTGGTCGAGTTTAATTTTTGATTGGTCAAGCTTCACAGAACTTGAACTCTCCTTTTTGCGGCTTGAATGTTCTTGAATCTTAATTTGTACAATCTTGAGTAATGTCTAACACCCAATCTAGACATGTTTTTATTCTCGGTTTGCCAACATACACAAAATAAGAATCTAAACATTTAGTCCTAAATATTTAGAACCTAACAGATACACATAGAGAAGAGACCACCATCTCATCTCTCACAAACTAGTCACCATTCTACCCATAGGTATGTTGCTGACCTCTCGGCCTGAATGTTGACATAAAAAAAACATAAAATAATAAGCAAGACTTAATCACTCTTGCACTAAGAACCAAGGGAGGTTTTGAACAAAATGAAACTCAAAAAAGTTTTCTAAATAAAAAACTCCATTCATTCTTCAATCTTGACATTTTTTTACTGATTTTTCGAGTGTTTGTTGATGATCCCCAAAGGAGGGGTGATGGGGCTTTTTATTGATGAAAATTTGAGTGCAAAACTCATTCCCAAGCAATGTGGGATAAATTTTGCATTAGATTTTTGACAAAATGTTTCCTTATATGACTCCACAATCTCTTGAATACATACACAAAGAACAATCATGCGTACTCGAGAATCTTTCCATGCGTATCCATGCTTAGGGTTTTTGAAAAATATTTGGCATTTTATGTCTTATATGGCTTGATTTTTAGCTTGAGGCTTCTTATACTATCGTCATTGGGGAAAGGGAGATTTAGTCATATGGGACAAAATGGGTTTTTATAACTGCAATCTTTGAGTACTTGGAATGTTGGATGCTCTAATTTGTGTGTACAAGGTTTGTTTGTGGAGAAGATCTCTATAGAAGTATTCCCGAGATTCTTGGACTACTACAGTAGGAAGGAAAGTTAGGCGTTTCAAGAGGTTATATAGACAGTTTAGGATTGTAAAAGTTTGATGAGTATATAGTATTGTAACAATTCCTTTATAGTGGACTTCCAAATGAGACGGTATTCTCGGAGTGATTTTTCCTTTGAATTAGCTAGAGGTTTCTTCTTACTTTTATATCCTTGTTAATAGATTTGATTTTTTATTACTATGGTTGAATTATTTGTTGGGATATCTGTTTGGAAAGTATACATACCTTGTTGAATCAGTATAATTAATCCATTGCTTAGTTGTTTGGGGCTTTTAATTAATTGATAATTTGGTATCATAGTCTATGTACACTTAAAAAGCACTATCTTAAGTGTGGCCCTTGACCTCTGTTAATTATTAGGAATAAAAAGCACAATCAGGGATGGAACCAGGATTCAAATTAAGGGCAGTCGAAGTTCTTTGTTCAAAGATTTTTAAAAATTGAAATATCAATACTAGAGGTTGACAACAATGTATTATTAGCATTAATTTTTTAATTATTTGTATTTTTTCTTTTAAAAAAAAAAATCACAAATGACAATTTATAATCAAGAGTTTTGTAAGTCAATTGGCATGTCTTAATATTTTCAAGGTTTGACCAAGATTAGCCTGATTCTTTATTCTATCGACATTATAAATTTTTAAAAAAAATTATGTACTCTTTTCACACAATTCTATAACTAATAACTTCATAATGCTATATATATAGTTAAAAGATTCTTTAAAAAAATTCAAAAAACTATAGTTAAAAGTTCAAATCTATGTTAAGCATTATATTAATAAAACAACTAAAATAATGGTTAATAATATCATGCATTAATATTCAGCATAAAAAAGGGTAAGACAATTATTGGTGTCTTGGTAAGGTTGAGAATTTTTCCTTTCAAAAATTGCAAGTTTGAAAAAATAGTAAAACAAAAAATTAAAAGAGATTTATTAAACAATCACATGATAATGGATGGTAACTTTGAGTCTTTAACTAAGTAAATAATAAAGCTTTTCCCGTCATTATATTAATTTAGTTAAGTCACAAAATTTATTACCAATAGACTAATCTCACACGTGCTTTGGTGGCAGTTTATTTAAGTCACAAAACAATGGATTGTTGTTGTTTCACACATGTATTTCCATTTATGCATGCATGCTAAATGTGTCCCAAAGTTAATAAAACATTAAAAAAAAAAAAAATCTACCATTCAAAAACTAGATAAATTTTTTCCATTGGTTGAGTTAAAAACACCAACTGATCTAAGTTGTTGGTGATTAACTAGTGTGTGGATGGAGCGATCAACAATATAAAAGTTGTCTTTGTGTCTATGAGGTGGAGTCATTTGAGAGAGGCATAGAGCTCTCAAATGAAAGGGAGAAATTAGGTAAAAGTTATTGGGTTTTTGTGATTTGTTTAATATGCTAGGATTTGTAATTAATTTGTTATTGTTTTTACTTAGACTAGATTTATGATTTGTCCAAAGATTTTTCTTATTATCCGGATATGTGTTTTTTTTTAAAAGGATTTTTCTTGTTATCTATTTTTGAGATTTATGGGTCATCTTGTCAATTTTTTGGAGGAGGGGGGCCAAGTAAATAAATTTTAGACCTTAATGTAAATTTTTTGTGTAAATATATATACTGTAAGAATTTTTTTCAAATTTGGGGGGGAGGGGGGGGAGGGGGTGCATGGCCCGGCCCCCCTCAGCCCTAAGGCAGTTCCGTCCCAGAGCACAGCCTCCTACTATTCCCCTTGTTTTAATGGGAACAAACAGCCTTATTGGAAGGTTTGCTTGAGAGCGTTCCTCATATCACTTGATTAGAGAGTTTGGATGTGTATATAGAAAGGTTGGATTAAACGTGATATTTGTGTATCGGTGTACGTAGTGCAAAGGTCAGTTAAATGAGTGCAACTGGAAATAGCAAAGGTTTAAAATCTTTATGGCAGCATACCAAAAGGAATTTAAGAGGATATCTGTGGGTGAAACCATTAAAGAAGTCTAGCATATATTGAAAATCATTCATAAGGACACCAAGTTAAGAACTCTAAACTTCGAATGTTGGCTTGAAGAAATCAGGATAAGAGAGGACGAGACATTTAATGAATGAATTTTATACTAAACTCAGTGACATAGTATAATGTTAGAGTTTAAACCTAGGAAATACGATCTCATGATCAGAGCATAGAGAAGTTAGAAAAGTAATGAGGTCTTTAATTGAAAGGTTCCATCCCAAAGTCACATGCAATAGAGGAGAGTAAGATCTTGAGAGTAAGTAAGAACTTGTAGGATTATTTAAAACCTTTGAGCTGCCCATTATGCATCAACCTAAGAAGAAGAATCTCGCACTGAAAAATGTGAGAGGAGACACTAAAAAATGTGAGCGGAGACACTAACCAAGTTATTCATATTATTATAATAATCTATATATATATATATATAACCGAAACTTTTGAAACTCCCACAATTTTCCACGTCAACATTATTAAAAATAAAAAATAAAAAACCTATTTTTAATCCAAAAATTTTAGTTAAACAGTTTTATAATATTAGCCTCCACCCGATAGTTGTCTAATATCACAGCCTTCACCTCAATCCTCTCTCTCTCCCTCAATCACAACCTGTCTCTCTCAATGTTGAGTTTTTCTCTCTCCCATGGCAAACCCAAATACAGACCTCATGGCTACAAACCCATACCCAAACACAGATTTGATGAGTACAAATCCATTTGCAATCCGTGGTTTCATTGTAAACCCCGCCTTCAAATCCCCAATTCTCACCATCTATGAAGTTCTAAAAACGTCCCAAAGCCATCACCTTTCGCACCCAATGGAGTCGATACCGTACCATACCGGTCGGTATGGCTGGTATTTTCCTTATCGGAGCCTAAAACGGTGCCAAAACACTTGTGTTTTGTTCCGGTTCAAATACCGATTATACTAAGTTGTTCCGACCAAACGAAATATCACATTTCGGCCGAAAAAATCATATCGGACTGGAACATGTGTTAGAAATACTGAATGTAATAGTATTGTATTTCTTGATTAAAGAATATACATAGATGTCTTTATATAGGAGGCATATGTGTGCAGTACAAGTAAAGTGTAGTACAAGATGTGTGCTATACAAGTAATTTAACTGGGCCTAAAGCCCACTATATTATACACGTTAACAGCCCCCCTCAAACTCAAGGCGAATCTGAGATCAACTTGAGGTTGTCAACCAAATCACGAAGGCGTCCCTTAGGATGTGACTTGGTGAAGATATCAGCAAGTTGATCTTTGGAGGAGACTGAGAAAAGCTTGAGAGCACCATGGACAAGATGATAATAGATAAAATGACAATCAATCTCGATGTGTTTAGTCCATTTATGAAAGACATTATTGTGAGCAATATGAATGGCACTCTGGTTGTCACAAAAAAGAGGAGTAGCAAATGATGTGAACACACCTAAATCTTTAAGAAGCCATCGTAGCCAAAGGAGCTCAGATGTGGTATTAGCAAGGGCACGATATTCTGCTTCAGTACTGGAGCAGGCCACAAAAGTTTGTTTCTTACTTCGCCAAGAAATCAAAGAAGAATCAAGAAGAAAGCAATAACCTGTAGTGGACCTGCGATCAACGGGATCTCCTGCCCAATCAGCATTAGAGAATGCACGAAGTACAAGATGAGACTAAGCTGAGTAGAAAAGGCCATGGAAGAGAGTGCTTTTCAAGTATCGAAGAATACGCAAAACAGCAGCATAGTGAGTCGATCGTGGAGCAGACAAATACTGGCTCACCTGATGAACAGCATAGGAAATGTCTAGGCTAGTAATTGTGAGATAAACTAGGTTGCCAACCAATCGTTTGTAAAGAGAGGGATTAGACAATGGTTTTCCCGCCGAGGGTGTCAGATGCACATTAAGTTCAACTGAAATGTCTACAGTCTTGCTGTCAGTGAGTCCAGCTCGAGATAAGAGGTCAGAAGCATACTTGGCTTGAGTAATATAAAGACCATTTGTGTAATGAATGATTTCAAGACCCAAGAAATAGCTAAGATGTCAAAGATCTTTCATCTCAAACTGTTGACTGAGAAAATCCTTGAGTTCTTGAATGACACTAGAGTCATCACCAGTTATGATCATATCATCCACATATAGGAGAAGCAAAATGGTGCCTTTATCATTGCGACGAAGAAATAAGGCAAAATCATAAGGACTGGCAGTGTAACCCAAGCGAAAGATGGTGGAGCTAAACTTGGCAAACCAAGCTCCTGGAGCTTGTTTAAGGCCATAAAGTGCACGTCGAAGGTGACAAACTTTATTTGACTCAACAAGAAGACCAGGAGGAGGTTGCATATAGACTTCTTCACTCAGATCCCCATTAAGAAATGCATTTTTAACATCCATCTGAAAAAGGTCCCATTTACTAGTAACGGCAACAGCTAAGAGGGCACGAATAGATGAGATACGAGCAACTGGAGCAAATGTCTCTTCATAATCAATCCCATACTCCTGTGTAAAACCTTTTGCAACAAGACGAGCTTTGTAGCGCTCAATGGACCCATCAGAGTGAGTCTTGATCTTATAGATCCACTTACAACCAACCACAGACTGTCCAGGAGGAAGAGTAGCCAGATCCCAAGTATGGTTTTTGGTTAATGCATCAAGTTCCTCTTTCATTGCAATCTGCCATAAAGGGTCAGTGGAGGCCTCACGATAGGTTTGAGGCTCATGGAGTGTAGCAAGGGTAGTGTAACAGTGATAGTCAAGTAAATGTGCAGGAATGGATCTTACCCGGGTTGAGTGGCGAGGTGGAATGTCTTGTGGAGGATCTTCAGGCGGAGTAGGAGCAGGGGACCTAGGCTCAAGGTGGGGTAGCTCATCATCAACCTATTCATCTTCGACTTGTCTAGGAGAAGCATAAAAAATATTTGGAGGATGTATAGAGAAGTCCAAAGGAGGATCTAGAGTATTTGTAGAAGGAACATGAGACTCATCTGGAAATATTTCTAAAACAAAGGAGGTAGTTAGGGAAGAATGAAAGTGAGAGAGTTCAACAAACAAGTGGTGTTCCCAAAAGACAACATTACGGGAAACACGAAGACGATGAGAGACAGGATCATAACACCGATACCCCTTTTGAGTTTCGCCATAGCCAAGAAAACAACAAAGTCTAGTTCAAGGCTCAAGTTTGTTGTGCTCATGAGGCTGAAGAAGAACGAAACAAGCAGATCCAAACGAGCGAAGGTAATGATAGTCAGGGGGTGACCTAAAAAGGCGTTCATACGGAGTCTGATTATGAATGATAGTGCTTGGAATACGATTAATAGTATGAATGGCATGAAGAGCGGCTTCACCCTAAAATGGGGCAGGAACTTTGGCAGAAAGAAGAAGAGCACGAACAATGTCAAGAATATGACGAAGTTTTCTTTTGGCTTGACCATTTTGCTGAGAGGTACCTAAACAAGTTAGATGATGTACAGTGCCATAGGAATGTAACAGAGCTTGAAATGCATATTAAGTATATTCAAGAGCATTATCAGATCGAAAAGTTTTGATACATTTGGAGAATTGTGTTTCAACTATTTTTGCAAAGTTACTGTATATTGGCAAGATTTCAGAACGAGATTTCATAGGAAAGATCCAACTATAATGAGAATAATCATTAATAAAAATAACAAAATATTGAGATCTACCAATACTATTAACAGGAGAAAGTCCCCAAATATCAAAATGAATTAACTCAAAAATACTATTAGAAATAGATTCACTGTTATTGAAAGGTAAAACTGACTGTTTCTCTAACTGGCATGAAGTACAATCAAAATTGTCTTTGGACACAGAACCCAACAGACCTTTAGATGCTAATTGTTGTACCCGAGAAGAGGGTGCATGACCAAGACGGAAATGCCAAAGTGCGAGAGAAGGTAGGGAAGAAACTGCAGCAGCAGTAGTAGCAACAACAACAGAAACAGGAGCAATAGGTGGAAGATGAAGATTGTCCATGACAAACATACCCCCAACTCTAGGACCGGTCCCAAGCTCTTACCCCATCCTCGGATCCTGCATAATATACCCAGAATAGTAAAAAAATAAGGCGATATTCTAGTTCAGCTAATTGTCCCACAGAGCACAAATTATAAGATAGGTTAGGTACATGAAAGACCCCAGGAACAGAGAGGTTAGAGGTTGAAACAAAACTAAGACTATTCCCATGCATGGTGGAACCATCAGCTATATGAATATTAAGAGGATGTGGTGCAGGGTCAAGTTTAGAGAATAAGGACGAGTGAGGTGTCATATGATTGCAACAGGCAGAATCAAAAAGCTAAGTTTGAGACTTACCAGGTAGAACTGAGAGAGCAGTGGAAAGAGATGCATTACCAACCAAACGAACAGCTTGAGCTATGATATCCTATAGTTCAGTGGGGGAGAAGTTGATAGTGGATCCAGAAGACTAGGACTCAGCTGAAATGGAAGGCATTGGCGGAGTAGGCTCAATATTAGCAACAGTAGTAGTAGATTTGTTACGACAGTAACAAGTCTCAATGGTGTGGTCAGGACGCTTACAATAGTTGCAGAACTTTTTGTTGGTTTGCTTACGATGATTACTAGAGCCAGAGGAATCACCTGATTGTTGAAGATGCTCTATGGGAGGAGTAGAAGGAGTAATAGCCAAAACATTGAGCTTATTCTGGGCTTGAAGGGTTGCAAGACAAGCTTCTTCTCTAATCAACTCGTTTACAGTAGTATCAAGAGAGGGAGGAGGACTGTGATTAAGAAGCTGATCTCGAATTGGCTCAAAGTCCTTGTGAAGTGACATCAGGAATTCATAGAGACGAAATTCATCTCTAACTGTAACATATTACTGAGCATTGTTTGAGCATGCCAAGTTGGATCAGAAAGGTCAATTTGGTCCCAAATGAAGTGAAGCTGATCATAGTAGTCATTGATGGATTGCCCTGGTTCTTGTCGAAGTTGATGTAATTCAACCACTAACTGATATTTCATGGATCCGTGAGTAGTGGAGTACCTTTTGGCCAACATATCCCATGCTGATTTTGCATCATCAAAGCAGCCCAACAGATTGGAGATAGAAGGAATGGAAGTGTTCCGAATCCATGTGAGGATCATGTGGTTGTGACTATCCCATTCAATCATGCAATTAAGGAAGGCAACATCTTCTTCACTTGCCCCCTTGACAGGAATAGTGATTGCACCAGTACAATAATGCCAAAGCATGTGACCCTTAAGAAAATTGCGCATAGCTTGAGACCAAGATAAGTAATTCGTATTCCCTTCCAATATAGTATTGATGGGGTGAGGAAGAAAAATATTCTTTTTATCCATTTAGACACACAATATGCAAAAACAGATTGCAAAAATGAAATCTATGCGAAAAACTGGATAAGGAGAACTTGGACTGAAAAAGTCAACCCGGAGAAAAGGCAACAGTTAAAGTCAACGCGGTCAACGTTCAGAGGTGATGACGTAATCGCTGCTGAGTGCTGACGTAAGCAAGCTGATGTGTTGCTGACGCAAGCAGTGATGACGTCACTAGGGCTGACGTGGCGAAGCTGATGACGTCAGCGGACTAAGTTCTGGCGCGTGGAAGTGTGTGGAGGCACGTGGAAGTGTGTGGAGGTGCGTGAAGAGTATTGGTGGTGCGTGGAGGCGCGTGCCGTAGCACCGAGAATTCTAGTGGTGCGTGGAAGGTCCGATGAAGATGATATTTCACAGAAAGGTAGATCAAAGAGATTACTTTTCGATGGTGCAATCTGTGGTCTGATCAGAGAAGCGGAAGCGGTGGTGGCGGCAAGGCAGTGGTCTTTGATGTACTGAAGTCGCAGTGGAGGCAGTGGTGCTGCTCACAACAACGGCTGCAGATGACACACAAGAAGCCAAGACTGCTTAAGAGCGGCACACCAAAGGATTAGAGCAGTGGATTTGATACCATGTTAGAAATACTGAATGTAATAGTATTATATTTCTTGATTAAAGAATATACATATATGCCTTTATATAGGAGGCATATGTGTGTAGTACAAGTAAAGTGTAGTACAAGATGTGTGCTATACAAGTAATCTAACTGGGCCTAAAGCCCACTATATTATACACGTTAACAACATGATTTTCAGTTTAAAAAGAGAGAAAAATTTTCAGATCCAATATCTCTCTCCCCTCTTTCAGTAACATATTAACTTACGGTCTCTCACTATGTTGCTGCCGCCCCCAGAAAATCACCGCCACATTGCTGGAGTCCCGTTTCATTGATCTCCTTCTCCTCCCACTTCTTCATCTTCTTCGTTAAATAACCCAGAACCTCTTTCTTGGCTTTTGTTTGTTTTAGTTTGGCTTTTCAGTTTCTTTTGTTTTGTCCTTTCTGTTTATGTGCTTGACAGCTTTATCTAACTTTTACTACTAATTAATTCCAAGTTCCAACTTTAGCACCTTTTTTATTAATTTATTTGAATAAAATAATTTTATATATTTTTTTATTGATTTGCGTCTCTAACACCCAGTCACGTGAAGATGAATTCAAACTTAACTTCCTTTTAATAAGTATTTTATTTATTTTTAATTTATGTATTTTATTTTTAACTTCAACTACAGTACACCAAATTTATGTATTTATTTTCAATGTTTCTTTTTCAATTAGTTATGTAATTATTAAACAAAGAATTGAAGAGTAAAATTCCTTACCATCAAGTCAAAATCATTATGTCATGTGACCATAAAATTTGTGTTCGTATAATTATGCTAGAGTAAATCTTCAATAGTATTTAAACTTGAGTTAGAATATCTAAACCTATTTCAGACCTATAATGTATGAAGTAAAACATGTCATATCAAGAACGAATAAGATATGTATAAAGAAAAAGTATAAAGACATATTTTCAAGTGTAGCTTAGGAGTTGTACATTAAGAATTATGTTCCGCCATCATGTATAAAAACAAACCATTCCATTGTTTATTGTAATAGTAAGAGAAAATAGCATAATATCTTTCAAAGGGGCCAACAAAGAAGCAATGGTGCAGCCCATGCCTTTATTTCCTTGAGAATTTTTAGATATTGTAGTAAAAGCCATTTTGGTAGCTGTTGTATCTCTATTTACTTCCAATTACTTGAATAACAGTTTTTTTAGTTTATGAAGTGGGGGTGTTTATAACTTATTTGGATGAAATTAGTTAAATCATTAAATTATTATCCCTAGGGTTTATTACGAGTTTCTTCCTTTATATTTTTGTGACAAATTGTATTCTCTTAATACTTTTCTTCCCTTAAGCTCTTATATTTTAACTTTTTTGTGCTCATGTAAATTATGAGTATCATCTTCGTTCTAGATTATAGAGGAAAATGAATATATTTTTTTTAATTAGTAAGATAATGAATAAAAAAAATAGTTAAATGATATATTTGCCTATCAAGGTCTGCGTTCTATCATAGCATTCATATATATATATATATATATATATCATTCAATTAATCTAATTTTTTGCAATAATTGATATATAATTGTTAAGTTTCATTTCAAATATAATAATACTTTCATAGTACGCTTTGAGCCATAGTATGTAGAAGATGAAATCTTATTCTTTCCAAGTGATTATTAATTTGAGAAAGTAAATATATATAATTTTCTCTAAAACAATCCCGTGCATCGCACGAGTTAGCGACTAGTAATATATATCCTTAAATTATTCATAAATTCTTATTCGGTTATTCATCTTATTAGAAAACGCGCGATGTCCATTGGCCTTGGGAGTAGAGTGTTTGCGGCTTTGCCCTAATGCACAATAGTTAAGTTTTACATTGATCAGATATTACATTTACATATCTAATCATTTGCTTAAATACGTCATGCATGCAAGAGTGGCTTAAATCTACGAGGCAATTAGTTCGCCGGGTAGTCACGAATGAGAACTAGGACCATTAATTCTTACTTTTTCTTTCTTGGTAGGAATGCAGTTTTGAGTTTTTACTTGGAAAATTGATTCATTGTTTTTTGGGTTTTGCTGCTTAAATTAATCCTAGTTGAACTTCAACCCAACAACGAATGACGATATGATAATTTGTTTATAACTATTAAACCTAGACCGGAGCTTGACATTGTCTATGAGCCGGGTCATTGGTTCAACCAGTGGGTCAACGGTTGAACCACAGGGTCAAATAAAAATATTTTAAAAATATATATATATATATATATAAATATTTGAGAAATCATAACATAAATATGTAAATTAACAAAAAAAAAAAAAAGCATATTGTGGACACAAGAGGTCTTTTTGGAGTCACCACCTAGTTTTTGCAATGGTCTAAGAATCATATATATATAGCGTCCTTTTTGAGGAAGGACTCTTGATTTTACTACCAGAGTGTGGATTCGGAGTTTAGGTATGTTCTTGGGAAGGTGTTAGGCACCCAAGATCGCCCAACCTTAAGGTTGGCCTCCCATCATTGTGGCTTACGTCTTAACCTTATTAAAATCATGTTCAACACTTTGTATCCCAACTCACACACACACTAGCATGCATCTGACATACAATCATGGTATCATTATCCCAAAACAACCTATATATCAAACCTAAAGCAAAAGAGAGCCAAACCCAAACACAAATAAGAAACCCTAGCATTCATCTAACATATGAACACCCTATCATACATCTCAAGGCAAGGCACCCAAACATGGCAGCAAAGCAATAAACATCAATCTGGCAGCAGGCAAGTCATATCATGAATAAAAAATGAGGCATCAACTTTGTGTACATATCAAGAGAGGATTAAACAAACAACATGCATGTACATGTGAATACGTGACTTATCTTGCTTACCTTGCAGCATCTCAGCACCTATGGCATTGTGCATGGACATGTGAATGAATGATTATGGTATTTAAACAAGACATAAACATAAAACCCTAATCTAAACATATTAAAGATGAGCAAGCATACAAGACAGAGACTCAGGTACATATAAACATATGAAAATGGTTTAAACAGAGGCAAAACATGTGAAGTAAACAAACCAAACAACATAAGAGATCTGAATTAGGGTTTTTGGGCAAGTGCCTGCGTACGCAACTAGAGACCTGCATACACAGGATTTAACCTACGTATGCATGCTCATGGCATGTGTGCGTGAACTTGTTCACAAACCCTAACCCAAAAACATGAAACAAAAAACAGAGCATAAAAGAAAAACCCTAATTCTAACAACCTAACATGCTCAAAACATAAAAAGAATTATAAAACTAACCTAAGCAAACATGTACAAACATAAACTAAGCAAAAAACAAGATCAAAACACAGAAAGAAAAGCATATAATTAAAGGAAAAGGTTGAAGCTTTATACCTCAAAAAGGAGTTCCCAAGCTTTGATTTTGACCGTTTTCCTCAGTCAAATCTATCACAAGTCATTAAACAAGTGATTAATAATCTTAAACTCAAAGAATTGAGGTTAGAAAATGTCTCAATTAAATAAAATATGACTTGAGGGTGTTTTGTGAAAAACTCCCTTTTAAGTTACTATTTTCTAGTGAATCTTAGGTTTTTCCCGTGAGATTTCTATGTGTTCTAAATATATACCATGTAAGGCTTTATATAGTGGAAAAAAATGGGGTTTGGAACGACTCCCAGACGATGTGAGATTCATTCTAAACCTCAGACATTATTGCAAAAAACTTGCATTTTTCATACTTCTGAAACCCTGGCTATGTATGCAGGAGTGTGCCTGTGTACACATGCTTTGGCCTATGTACGCAGGCTACTACCCACGTACGTTGGCCGAGGGCCATTTTGGTATTTTATTTCCAAAAATATATTTTTGCTCATTTAAAAAGTTACATTTTTCATTTTAACACTCCTCAAGTCAATTTGATATCTGATTGGGCTCTAAACTGGCATTGGGCCTAGAGTTTGAGCATCATTGGAGAATGGGGGTCCGAGTTGTAAGGGGTACAAAATACGGTATTTACACATATGCCTAAATTAAACTCGCTATTATAATTCAAAATCAAGGTTTCACAAGTAATAGCATTAAAAAGGGAGTCTAAATTTTCTGTCCCACTTTTCCTGCTCCACTCTATACTCCACCAATAAATACTTGTCATGTGTTTACCTAATTAATTAAATACTATTATTAATTAATAACTATAGTATTAATAAGTCAATAATAATAATATTTAATTAATTAGGTGAACACGTGGCAAATATTTATTGGTGGAGTATAAAGTGAAGCAGGAAAAGTGGGACAGAAGATTTGGACTCTTAAAAAGGGGTTCCAAGCTTTGATTTTGACTGTTCTCCTCAGTCAAATCTATCACAAGTCATTAAACAAGAGATTAATAATCTTAAACTCAAAGGATTGAGGCTAGAAAAGTCCCAAGCAAATCAATTATGACTTGAGGGTGTTTTGTGAAAAACTCCTTTTTGATTTACTATTTTCTAGTGAATCTTAGGTTTTTTCCGTGGGATTTCTGTGTGTTCTAAAGATGTACCATGTAAGGCTTTATATAGTGAAAAAATGAGGTTTAGAATGGCTCCCAGACGATATGGGATTCATCCCAAACCTTAGACATTATTGTAGAAAACTTGCATTTTCATGCTTCTGAAACCCCAGCTTCGTGCGTAGGAGTGTGCCTACGTACGCATGCTTTGGCCTACATACGCAAGTTTCTACCCACGTACGTGAGCCGAGGGCCACTTTGGTATTTCATTTCCAAAAATATATTTTTGCTCATTTAAAAAGTTACATTTTTCATTTTAACACTCCTCAAGTTAATTTGATATCTGATTGGACTCTAAACTAACCTTAGGCCTCAAAGTTTGAGTATCATTGGGGAATAGGGGCCCGAGTCGTAAGGGGTATAAAATGCGGTGTCTACACATATGCCTAAGTTAAACTTGCTATTATAATTCAAAGTCAAGGTTTCACAAGTAATAGCGTTAAAAATTCTATAAAATTCATAAGCAAATTAAATGAATGTCATAAGATTGAAACAAAGTTTTTGTTAAATAAAATTTTATTACATATCTTTAAATTCTGTATATTAAAAAAAAAGAGCAAATCTCAAACTAATGTAAATAATAGAAGAGAAAAAAAAATGTTAAAGACTTAATAAACTTAAAGCAATAAACAATTAAAACACAAAAAGACGTAAACAAAAGAATAGCAAATAAGGTTTAAGCAATAAACTATATAACATATACTCATATCTATGTGCTAATTAGCTACGTGAAACTAAAAAGTGATCTATTCATAGCAAAAAATTAATGCACAGTTGCAAGTTTAGGGAACTGAAATAGTGAAAAGTGATGGGTAGAGTAGTGTGAATCGGCAGAGAATGAGAGAATAGTACATTTTTTACTATTATATTTCTTTAGGTTTTATCTTATTAAAATTACTATATTATCACACATTAAACAATAAAGAAGTCAATAGGATGGACCTATTAATGTAATTTTGCACAATTCACAAACCCAATTGGGTCACACGGTTTGCTTAAAACCCACCGGGTTTTACTAGTTTTAATCAAGTCTTGAGGACATCCGATCCAATTGATGACCCAGATAGGTCTATGTGCTGGTTCACCGCATTACTGGTCCAACCAACTGGGCCGGGCCGGGATTAATAATACTCACTGTATGGTTGGTATTTGTGGCCCAAACCCAAAAACAATTAATTTGTAGAGTATGGGTGAAAGAGCTAGGTTAAGTATGGGATTGATAACAATGGATCACAACGTTCAAACACAAGCCAAAATGAGTTTACACGTGAAATCTGAAAATCCGAAGAGCTACACTATTATTTATCTGATGAACATAAATCTTAGGGTTACAATCAAGCTCTCTTTTTTCCCTCCCCCCTCTACTTCCTTTATATAGTCACCCTTCTCCTCATCTCCATCGTCCACTTGTTCCTCATCCATGAGTTTGCTTAAGTACATGTCACATCAGGCATCTTCTTTTAGCTATGTGCGAGTGGCGGTAGGTTAGGATGCACTGTTCAGGGGTCTTCTCCACATAAATGCGGCCAGAAAAGTTGCTACAGTGCATTAAATATGGTGGTAGCAGCTTTCCCCTTAGATATTTCTCTATCCTTATCGTTCCATAGCATACTCAGAGCTTATCTTGATCAGGTGGAGTCCTCGGAAGGTCATTTTGGCCTTTCACACATTCAATTGATATATAATATTGCGTCAGAGGATTACAACCTCTTCAGACAGAAGATATCCTCTTCAGATTGTGATAATTCTTCCTTCTGAGGGTCCCACTTCCAGACGGGCCCTGCCTTTTCCATCTTTTTCTTCTCGGTCCCAAAATAGCCCTCCTATGAGCCTTCGGCCCATTACGTTGGGTTGGGCCTTTTTTCCCCCCACAACTTAGATTAAGTTAAAGTAGATTTCTATCTCAGATCTAATAAAAAAAAAAGAGTCCATAACATTTTTACAACATTTTCACAACAAATCATAGGTAATTAGTTATTATTGGTTCAAATTTGAATCTAATACTAAGATTACTTTTTTGCCCCAGCAATAACAACCATTAACAGACTGTCACTTAAGATTTATTGTAAAAATGTTGTAAAAATGTTGTGGATATATCATTTCTCAAAAAAAAAAAAAAAAAAAAAACTAGTGAACCTTCCCATGCATAAAGTGCATTCGGTTTGGGGCCTCTTGTTTCAATAACAATCATATGGTCATGCCCATTTTCACACCCAATTTTACTATTCCTTGACTTATTATGCGATTGTGAGTAATTGATTAAAAAGCTATGGGTCCATGTATATAGAAATGGGCAAAAAGTGTCTATTACCCACAATTGCACATATCAGCATATTGTTCAATTAGGTGTGCAGTTGGTTGTGTCCCTAAAATTATAAATGCAATAATGTTTTACTTTCTCATCTCACATGAATGGCAAGTCACACTATAAATTTAATTAATAAGATCTACTATTATGTAAGATGTGTAAGTACGACATTATTGTGCTATCAAACTATTGTGTAATTACTTTCAATTGTAATACATAATTTGGGGTTATTAATAGGTATGCTAAATGCACACGTAAAAAAATATATAAAATGTTTAATTATGAGTTGCAAAATGCAAATTTTAATAAAATAGTTTTTGGACCAACTTCATGTATTTGTTCCCCTTTGAAATTAAGAATTAAAGTAACTTTCATATTTTATCGCTAACCTAAGCCCGAAAAGAATGATTTGATTTCATGTGTTAAGGATGGTTGAATTGTAATGGGCAACATCTATTGCACACTACCATATTACACACAAAGCACACACAATTAGGCTCTTGAATTGAAAATGTGTCTTAAAGTCACGATTTCAGTTCAAAACTTTTTGAACTGAAATTGTGACTTCAAGATATGATTTTAGTTCAAAAAATAATGTTTGTACAGTATGTGCAATAATAATTTCAATTCTTAGAGAAAAAAGGAATGGTAAATTTCAGTGAGTGAGGTCAATTATAGCTTGGGATTTGGTAAGAATATGGAATTTTAGAATTTAGAGGGATATAAAAGAAATTTTCCCATTTGTAAGGTCAAAGTTGGTATGTCCAAAGATATAAAACATATACAGACACCACTTAAGCCAATGACTTGTGGCCAACTATATTATATAATTCACTTACTCTTATCATTTTTATTAAACGTATGACTAGGGATGTGCAACCAACCCACCAAAACCAACTCGACCTGACCCAAACCAACCCAACCCGCTAGGTTAGGTCGGTTTTAAGTGGTTGGTGGGTTTAGTTGGGTTATGCAAATTTTTTTAATAACGAGTCGGGTTGGGTGCAGGTCATAACAATCACAAACCTGCCTAACCCGACCAACCCACCTATATATTTAAAATTTCAATTATATATATATATAGAAATATATTATATAATTAATAATGTTTTCTCATATTCGGCTCTTCCTATATAAAGCCCAATTACCTTACAAACCCTAACAATCTTATTTCTCTCTCAGCCACCTCCCACTCATACTCTCCCATTCCACTCCTATTTGTTTATAACTGAGTTGGAATACTAGTTCATGTATATTTTGTTTATTAACTCAGTTGGATATGTTTTGTTTATAACTGAGTTAGAATACTAGTTTATAAATATTTTATTTATCAACTCAGGTGGCAGGTGAGATATATATTTTTCCTGCTCAAGTTAATAATAATAGTAATAATAAAATAAAAACTATCCAACCCATGGATTCAACTCGACCCAACCCGATCCATGTGGGTTGGGTTGTACCCTTGTGATGAGTTG
Organism: Quercus suber; assembly: GCF_002906115.3. NCBI lineage: Eukaryota > Viridiplantae > Streptophyta > Magnoliopsida > Fagales > Fagaceae > Quercus > Quercus suber. Next base: position 351,741 of record NW_027070052.1, read on the forward strand.
GGTTGGGTTGGATTTTTTTTAACCCAGCATGGTGGGTTGGGTCAATATTCCCTCAACCCGACCCAACCTGACCCATGCAAACCCCTATGTATGACTTTACTCACAAGTATATCCTAACATTGATGATTGTGATGACATCTCAATTTTACACAAACAAATATGCTTCTTCAAATGTTCCAAAAACTTGAAAAGTTATTGGAACTTCACTCAAAAGTGTATCCTAATATTCATGATTGTGATGGCATCTCAATTTTACACAAACGAATACATTTTTTCAAATTGTCCAAAAACTTGAGAAGATTAGAGTTCCAAAGAAAAGTGCACTTGATACTAGCAATCTTTAAACTCCTAATACACGAATCCCATCCCTACATGGTCCTAAAAAATGACATTAACATCAAAGGATGACAAAAAAAATTATCACTTTTTTCGACATACCATTCAAGGCTCACATATCTCTAAGTGTCTGTTTGGATTGGGGGGGAAGGGGGGGGGGGAGTGAGGGAGAGTAAAAGAAAGTAGAGAAGAGTTAGCCAAAAATTAGACAAATTCACCAAAAATTATGCTAATTTTTGGCCAACTCTACTTTACTCCTCCTCCCTCCTCCTCAATTTAAATATATCATAAGTGGTGACAGTTCCAACAACTATAAATATCATTTAAAAATGGCCAGAGATAAGAGATGTTGACGGTGAATGACGAAGAGTCATTTATGATGAGGACGCTCTTATCTATCTCATTGTTGTCGATATTGTATTTTGTTTGACCTGGATTCATGCGTCAAAACAAATGCCAAAATTTGAAAAAATTCAAAAAAAAAAAGGTACAAATTGCAAAAAAAATAAATGCAACATGATTGGATAGTGGATCAAAGGGTTGCAACATTCAAAATCCCTCTAATAGCAATTATGACCAAAAGCCTCCACCCGGTATGATCAAAAAGTTGACTTTTTGGTCCGACTATGATCGGATTGAATTTTGGACCATCTCGTAGGTCATATTTTTCCCCTCAAAACGATGGTTCACGGGCTAAAATCGGAGTTAAAACAAATGAGATATCAACAAAACACTAAAACTACCAGATGTTTTTACAAATGTTGATGGGCCACACCATAGATGATATAGCCACCAGTTGGCATAACGAGGCTTATCCTTTTGGAGCCAGTGCATCTATTATTAGTGAGTTTAAATATTTTGTCCCACTTTTCTTACTCCACTCTATACTCCACCAATAAATATTTACCACGTATTCACTTAATTAATTAAATATTATCATTATTAACTTATTAATACTATAGTTATAAATTAATATTAGTATTTAATTAATTAGGTGAACATGTGGCAAGCATTTATTGGTGGAGTATAAAGTGAAGTAGGAAAAGTGGGACAGAAGATTTGAACTCATTATCAATCATACCAAATGTACTACAAGGCTCAACGTTATACTCAACCTGTACCAAACTACTTCAGCATTGAAACCCTTGATAGCAATATGACCTCTTGGGAAGTCAATGCTGTAGTAATATTTGTCCACCACTGATCCTTGATCCAGCACAAACTTAGGGGATAGGTAAACTGAAGATTTTATCTTAGGATGTCTATATTTCCGTAAAGCATGTGAGCTTATTATGCTTAATGCCAGAACTAGTATTGCCAACGGAACTCGAAAACAGTTAAGCATTTTTTTTTCCTGCCCAAAACAAACTGTGTCATACAATAAAACCAAAGATTCTCAGATAATAAGCTCAACAATCATCTCTTAAAAAAACAAGTGAAACCCACATGTAAAGTAAATAAATATGACTAAACAATATTAGGTAAGGTAAGAGATAGAAAAGAGAGAGCATGAAGGAAAACAACTTGTTTGTCTCAGAATTGGCAATATCAGTCTAGATTATAATTTTCATTTGAAATTGGCAATATCAGTCTAGATTATAATATTCTCATAGCCTTTACTAGCAGGAAGTTTAATGGCATTCAATGTTGCTCTAGCTTCCCCCAAGAAAGGACTGCTGGGAACAAACTGGTCAAACCATGCTTGCAATGTATTGCCCATTGAATCTCCACTTACAAATGCTATTGTGGTTTTTTCCTCCATTATTGTAGCATCAAAGTTCAGTTTAATCCAATTGGATGGAGGCGGAGACCAAAACACATCTTTATTCGGCCTCATGAGTTGTTCACTACAAGCCCGCTTGTGTTCTTGATAGACTCCTGGGATCTGCCAAGCAAGCTCCGTTGGATTAATTTTAGTCCCTTCAACGTTTCAAGTCAACATCACTACTTTATTCACATTACGTTATACACTAAATTTTCTATGTGTCTCTGTGTTCTCTATTTCTACCATCTCAATTCTCAATTAAATCCTTGTTTATCCATTTTTGTCAACATCTAGAGTCTAGAGTCTAGACTAGAGAAGGGGTATATATTGGATTGACTATTCCTCATTTCTCTGCTGCCCTGCCCTTTAGCCTTTTCTTTTTTGATTTTTCTGCCTTTTCTTTTCCTTTCTTTTCTGATTTTTTTTATAGGTTATTAATTCCGACGCTCAAGTAACATTTTTAGAATATTAGTGTACCTTTAGCATAATGACTACTTCACAAGTATAAGTTTTTAAGAAGTAGGGGAAGTAAGGGTCAGGGTTCAAGATTTCAGAAGGAGTTTCACACACCTACAGTTGCACACATCAGCATATTGCGCAATTAGGAGTGCAATTGGTTGTGTCCCTAAAATTATAAATACAATAGTGTTTTACTTTCTCATTTCACATGAATAATGAGTCACACTATAAATTTAATTAATGAGATCTACTAATATGTAAGATGTGGAAGTACGACATTATTGTTCTCCCAAACTATTGTATAGTTACTTTCAATTGTAATACATAATTTGGGGTTGTTAATAGGTATGCTAAATGCACGTGTTAAAAAATATAAAATGTTTTTTAATAAAATAGTTTTTGGACCAACTACATGTATTTGTTCCTTTTTGAAATCAAGAATTAAGTTAACTTTAATATCGTATCTCTAACCTAAGCCTCAAAAGAATGATTGGATTTCATATTTAAGGATGGTTGATTTGAATGGGAAATGTCTAATACACACTACCATATTACACACAATGCACACACAATTAGGCTTTAGAATTAAAAATGTGTCTTATAGTCACGATTTTAGTTCAAAACTCAAGATTTCAATTCAAAACTTTTTGAACTGAAATTGTGACTTCAATATATGATTTTAGTTCAAAAAATAATGTGTACAGTATTTGCAATAATACTTTCATTAATTTCTGGCCAGCTCTACTTTAATCCTCCTCCCTCTCCCTCAATCCAAACGAGCCATAAGTGGTGATTGGTCCAACAAATATAAATATCATTTGAGAATGGCCAGAGATAAGAGATAATGGAGTTGATCGTGAATGACAAAGAGCCATTTATGATGAGGATGCTCTTATCTTGCCAGATCTTCACTATGCATATACCTTGAAAATAAAATTAAAAAGACTTTCATGACATATGCAGCTACATCATAGAAAGCAATCCAATACATAGGGAGAAAAGCAATCACAAGAAGAAGAAAGACCCATAACAAGAACTTGAAACCGCTGCTTCAAAAAGTTACACTACTTATTGCAAAATTTATTTTTATATATCTAAAAGGTGGTGGATTCTACATATATTATACAAGTAGTACTCTCTCTCTCTCTCTCTCTCTCTCTCTCTCTCTCTCTCTCTCTCTCTTAGTGGGGACTAGGCACATAAAGTATTCATGGAATAACATCACAAATGACTGGTAAACATATTTTGTATCATTCTCAAGTTGGCAAACACCAGCAGCAACAGCTACTGCTACTCCCAACCCTGAAAGAACCAATAAACTTTAGACGCCTGATCTCAATTCATTAAGAATCCAGCAGCCTTATTTCTATTAACATACTGCTAAGCATTGTTGAAGAAACTTCACTATAGGTGAAATATAATTGATCAACGCATCCGAAATATAATTGATCAACGCATCCATCGATCCTTGTCAATCAGACTGCTGCTTTATTTATTATCATTTGCATTCTACATCAATGCAAATGCTTATACCTTATTAACTTTCTTTGCAATTGGAACTCGTAGGGAAAGCCTAGGCTTTGGCAATTGGTCTGCAACCAAAATGTAGAAAAGCCCCATGACTCCGGTGTGCCTCTGGGCACTACTGTAATTAGATTCCAGAATCAGAGTCTCCCCAACGTTTACCTTCACAGAGCCGGGTTGAGGATAACAAGTGGACATTCCTACGATATAACCAGCCTCATTTCCTGCTTCCTTACCTTGTCCATATGTTGGTATTGAAGAACATAAAACCCGTCCATCCTGAAACTCCACACAAAAGCATGAGCATAAGAAGCTTTTAAATTATTAAACTCCTCAAAATATGACAAAAATTTTCACAGATTTGTGGAACTAGATGATTGAGAGGAAAGATAGAATCAAATAACTAATCCAAAGCTAGAGGAACAATAAAATTTTGAACTCCAAAAAAAAATGTACATAGAGCTCATGCAGATCAAGATGAAGTTCATAGGCTAATACAACATGAGATTTTGTTGTGAATTATAAATTATCTTTACAACAGGTTAATCAGTGTGACTAAATTAAAAAGATTCTTGCTACAAATCCAACTATCTAGTTGATGTCATAAATATATGGAGACATAAAGTACGGAGAAAATATGAATGCGTGTGAACTACTTTTGCTAGCTTGTGAGAGTGACAATCCCTGATACTCTCCATAGAAGATCATCAAATCAGGTAAGTCGTATGATATTCCACAAGAGATCATTACTGACATACCAAATAACAAAGAAAATTAGAAATGTGGCACTCATATCACTACAAACAGATAAGGTAAGTGCTGAATCACCTCTCCATAAAGAGCTGAACCGATACCCCCCGAATGTTGATGGGCCACACCGTAGACGATATAGCCACCAGTTGGCAAAACGAGGCTTGTCCTTTTGGAGTCGGTGCACCTATTATCAGCCATACCAGATGCACTACAAGATTCAACGTCATACTCAACCTGTACCAAAGAAGCTCTGTTATTGAGTCTCATAGAAAGCGTATTGAATTAACAAAAAATACTAAGAATGCTGGAATACAGATCGGTCCAATGAAATTTCAATTTTGTACAACTTCTTGATTTTTGAAACTTACACTTCAAGATGATTAAGGGTGAGATATGAAAAAACAGAAAGCTCACTAAGATGCAGCCATAACAAAAATTTACTCATAAAAAAGAGGTGGAAAGCTCAAGTTCACAGGAAATAGACACCTATTCCATTAACTTACATTATTAAAATAAATAAAAGACTAATTTGTAACTTTCAAAACTCTGGAGAACAAGTTGCAATGAACATATATTTCGCGAACCAAAATTGTGATATAGCCAATTTTAATCTAATTTCTACTTTCATATCCTTATTCAGAAGAGTATATGTGTGTGTGAGAGAGGGAGGGAGAGAGATCAGTAATTACAAATACTGTTTATATCAATATATCAGGAGAGTATAATATAATTGTAGAGAAGTTCACTTACATGGCATTCATGTTCTGAACTTTGTCCTGTTGAATTGTCCAATTGTTTCCAAGTATCAGTGACATCCAATATATAAATCTTGACGGGCACAATAAATTCATCCCAATCAATCCACTTCACCGTATATCTCATGTAAAGGTTTCTCTTAGCACCCTCAGAGACTTCTCTCAATCTGCATTGAGTGTGATCATAGCAACATCTTAAACCTCCTATATAGTCCGGCCTCAAGGGGCGGTCATATTCATCCTTTGAAACGTTATATAGATCACACCTGCATTCGGTGCATCCCAACTTATCTTCCACTCCCCGAGTATCAATTGCATGGACATTAAGAAACCACCCCTCCTCATACCCAGCAGGAATATCAGCAGGATTACCAACCTCTATTCCAAAAGGATCTGGAACATCTGTGTTTGTTCCTCGGGTTTCAGATCCAAGGCCATAATACTGGCCAACAGAATTATTCTGGCATATTCCACTGTTCCTCACAAGAATATGATCAGGTTGGTTATGTTTGTGGTCATCATGCTCAGGATTTGTTGCATTTAGACGTTGATAATATCTTGCAAGGACCCAGTGGTGGAGATAAGTTTCATGAAGAGGGACAGGATGCCCTGCTTCATCAACTACTTCAGCATTGAAACCCTTGATAGCAATATGACCTCTTGGGAAGTCAATGTTGTAGTAATATTTGTCCACCACTGATCCTTGATCCAGCACAAACTTAGGGGATAAGTAAACTGAAGATTTTATCTTAGGATGTCTATATTTCCTTAAAGCATGTGAGCTTGTTATGCTTAATGCTAGAAATAGTATTGCCAACGGAACTCGAAAACAGTGAAGCATTTTTTTTTTCTGCCCAAAACAAACTGTGTCATAAAATAAAACCAAAGATTCTCAGATAATAAGCTCAACAATCATCTCTAAAAAAAACAAGTGAAACCCACATGTAAAGTAAATAAATATGACTAAACAATATTAGGTAAGGTAAGAGATACACAAGAGAGAGCATGAAGGACTTAAACAACTTGTTTGTCTAAGAATTGGCAATATCAGTCAAGATTATAATTATCATTTGAAATTGTGTCCTTCCTGCAGTCCGTTTCTATCCATGTTAGGGGAAACTAACAAAATGAAGGAAATCACAAAAAAAGGCAAGGGCCGAGGTTGTCTATAATATATTAGACTTGTATAATGACCCAAATCGAGTGCAACAAGTCCAGCTTAACCCAACTGAGAAGGACCTGAAAATACCAAATCATGTGTATGCATGGATAATATCAGGAACAAAGGGCAAGACAACCCCTAAGAATAGTTTGTTAGTTAGTCACTAGTTGTTGTACAATTAATTAGCTGAGTAAAGAGACAATCTTCAGCTTTTGTTGATGCAAAATCCTCAATTCCCTTTCTAAGCTCCCTTCCTAATCACCCTTTCTTCTTCTTTTGGAGGCAGTGAGCAAGAATTTCAGGTTAAGGGGG
>NW_027070052.1:367435-385975 GCF_002906115.3 Quercus suber
CAACTTCGGTTTCATTCTTGTAATCAGCTGCAAGCAACATTATTTGCCAAATATCAAATGCCTAATAAACACCTCAAAAGGGAATACATAGTACGATCACCACAGGAAAAACATTGTGAGCATTTTTGGTGGGAATGAAGCATGAAACAATTTCCCACATTTACTCTCCCATTCCAAATCTACTCTCAAGTTTCTGTTCTTCCAACAGTGTTGAATGTCAATGATTTTCTCAATTTTGATGCAAAGGTTGATCAATATACAGCACATACACAGTACACACGTTAAACAAAATGCCCAGAATTCTTGCTCACTATTTCTTTTCTCTCTACAAACCCTAACTGACGTCCTGAACACGATTAAGGACTAAAATGAGGTGTTGAGGTGTTAAAGCAATCAAAGAACAAATACTTAAAAGTTGTAATAAATTAAATTACACAACTTCCCTAAAGAACTTTCAAAGCTTTAGATCGCCCCCCCCACCCCAAAAAAAAAAAAAATCTAAAATTTTACATTTAAAGCTTTACTTGATACCATAATGCGAGTCTGGCAGATCAGATGGGTACTAGGTCAATCAACAAAGCGAGAGAGAGAGACAGAGAGAGAGAGAAGTCACCATTTCTTTCAAAAGACTGTTGCCATCTTTAGTAAGCTTGATATCACCGGCTCCTCCAACAAGCCTGCAACAAATCAGAGAGAATCAGAGAGATTCCTTAGCCCTAATTTTTGAATCCAATCTAGAACGAAATTAATTGGGAAAATTGAACATTTAAACCCAAAATCGAAACCCTAGATCGAAAATCGAAACCGTAAACCTAAATCTAAACCTAAACGAAAATTGGGGACCCTAAAACACAAAGCAAATCAAAAAATTTTAAAAACTTACTCGTAATCGGCCTTGCGACAGTGTCTTCAGTGAGATTGCGAGTTGGAGAGAGTGTGTGTGTGTGTGTGTGTGTTACCGATCCATGAGAAGGGGATGGAGAGCGGATGGAAGACCGAAAGGATGACGGCGATTCGGAGAGGTGGAAGAGAGGGAAGGAGTTTGAGATCGAGTTGAGAGGAAGGGGAATCGAGGAAGGGGGATCGAGTTCAGAGGAAGGGGAATCGGAGGGGAATCGGAGGAAGGGGGATCGAGTCGAAGGAAGGGGAATCGAAGGAAGGTGGATGGAGTTGAGATTGAGTAGTCTGAGAGGTTTTTTTGAGGTCGATCGAGAGGTTAGGGTATTTTTTTCTTCTGTGGAGTTGTGTTTTTTTTTTTTTTATACTTCATGTTGAAGCCGCGTTTAATGGTTAAACGCAGCTCTAACCATTACCTGAGCTGCGTTTGGAAAACGCAGCTCGGACATACTTGAAAAAGAAAAAAAAACAAAAACGCAGCTTCACCCTCAAAAAATGCGGCTCAAGGGCTAACCTGGAGCCGCGTTTTCCAAAATGCGGCTCGAAGTCTAGCCTGGAGCCTCGTTTTTTAAAAACCCGGCTAAAACTCCATCCTGTAGCCGCGTTTTACAAAAACGCGGCTACAAAACGCGGCTAAAAACCGCGTTTTTTGTAGTGAGGGAATGTAGCAGGAGACCTTGCTAGAAATCATCCTTTGCATACATAATAAAACAAAAAGGAAAGAGAAAAGAGTGGAAATGAGCACATGACAATATAAGCATAGAATGGACCAATTTGATCCTTTTTTTTTTTTTTTTTTCATTCTAAACTGTGAATAATTTTTTTTTTTTAATTGGATGTTTGTTCTAATTCTTTGTACCATCTGAACTTGGCAAATTTCTGAAAGCTAAAATTTGATGAAGAATGATGGCATGTCCACCTTTGTGGTGGTTCAGTGTTTGGGTTCATTTCCTAGTAACTATAACTAAAAAAAAAATTATGTTTGTAAATTGAGGTTTAAAGTTTAGCTATGGTTTGTTTTGGTTCCATATGCTTTTTTTTTTTCCAGGTTCTTGGGATTAATTACACAATCAATTTATGGAGGTCAAATGACTTGGACAATGAAGGTCCATTCGAAGGATATAAAGCTATTGTACTTAGCTTATGGTCTTGTAATGTCTATCCTATCCAAAAAGATGCTTTGAACAGAAGAAGATTTCACTCTCACGCTGTCTCATTTACTATTGGGTATTGACATATATGTAAGTTGTAGACAAGTATTGAGGGTGAGTGGGAGTGAGGAAATGAGAGGGTAGGATGGGGCGGCTGAGTGCTTGAGTGAAATGAGATTGAGAGGTAGGGTTTTATTAGTTTATATATATATAGGGTTTTTGGGTAATTTTATATCTAAGTGGGTTGGGTCGGTCTGGGTTTGGGCCAGGTTTTTTTTTTCAAACCCAGACCCACTTTGGGTTTTTTTTTTTAACCCAAACCCAACCCTATTCTTTATCGGGCCGGGTATCCGTGGGTCGGGCAGAAATTGTCATCCCTAATTTCGGGTTCTTTGTCTAAGATTTACTAGTTTCGCTCAATGCAGTTTGTATAAAGCATCTTGTGCTCTAGCCCAATATGCTAGGGGCATTTCTGATTTTATTTCTTGAATAGAGGAAACACTTTGTATTGTTGAGCACCTTGTGTCTCAAGATGTAATGTTTTTATCCTTGTCTAAATGAAATTCCGATTTTTACATCAAAAAAATAATTTCTTTGATCTATACTACTATTTAAGAAGTTTTTCCTGTTTGGACTGGATTTTTTTTATTCTAAAATACCCCTACACCCTAGGTTTAAGTAGAGACAAAACTAAAGGATAGTCTGGTAAAAATACATGTCTAACTTGCACTAAAACATTACCTACAAAATAGAAACGCTCTTCCACTAACCCACTTCTTCAAAGTAACTATACATTTTTTTTTTTCAAAAATAGAAAAATAAGTTAAACAACCCACATTGCTACTCTTTTTTTTCCTTAAAAAGAACACCCATGTTTATCCAAAAACAAAACAAAATATCAATAAATAAATAAATAAATATAAAACTAATCTAAATAGATATATACACTTTTTTTTATGAGTAGATACATCTTTAACTGTCACTAAAATGTTACCTACAAAATAGGACTACTCTCTTGATGGTTTTCAAATTGCTCTTCAATTTATTTTTATTTTTTTGGTAAAAGTCAATCATTTGTATCTATTATAATTTGAAATTATTACATTTTTCAATCACATAAATACTTGAGGGTGTGATGAGTGTTTTGCGTTTTGGATGAAATAATTTACTCACCACACCCCTAGGTTTTTTTGTGATTGAAAAATGTAATAATTTTAAATTATAATGGATTCAAATTATTAACTTTTATAAAAAAATAATAATAACGTTCGTGCTTAGAGGCTAGTGTTTTAATTAATTTCTTTCATTAGAGGTAGAAAAAAAAAATTCAAAGGCCAAATATTATTAATTTTCATTTTATCATAAAATGATATTATAAGAATTTAAATTTATCCTAATAGGGATGTAATTGTATATGATAATTTTTTTTAATTATTAAGGCCTTGTTTGGATTTTTTTTTTCATCATTCATCATTCCTCACTCAATTTTCGCCACTTATCACCCATCACTTAAAATATCCCAATTTTCTATACCCACCTGTTTGGCACACTTCACTCACCTTCTCATCACTCAATTTTTCTACTTTTTTGTGGGACCCATTCCTGTAAAGTAGTCAGACCCTTCTGTTAACAAAATCAGCTTCAACCACAAAACAAAAATAGTAACAACAACAACAACAACACCCATCTCTCCCAAAACACAAACCCGAACCCATAAAAATATTAGCTCCCTCGCCTCGTCAAGACCGCCACCGGTAAACAACACCCATCTCTCCGATGTGTACGGCAGCGCGATCGGGTGGGTTTTTTTTTAAATCAGTTTTGTGTGTGTTTGTGTGTGTGTGTGTGTGTGCACATGTTTGTGGGTTTGTGTTTGTGTGTTAGAGAAAAGATCATGAGAAGTGGGGGAAAAAATGCAACCAAACCCAAAAACTAATGTGAAAAAAAAAAAAAAAAAAGGAAGATGAAGAAGACCCGTGTGAAAGGAAAAATAAAAGAAGAAGAAGAAGAAGAAGACCACCTCACAAAACCCAATGAAAAAAAAAAGGGTCAAAAGTTGCGGCTGACCTAACTAGTGGGTCCCTCTATGTATGTTTAATTACGGAAATGCCATTAAAACAAAGTTATAGAAACTGAAAACACCTAAAATGTGTTTTTAGATGTTTTCAGTTTCTATAACTCATCACTCAAAAATCAGAGAATTGAGTAATGGAAATAATAAGTAGAAACAAAATCCAAACAAGCCTTTCAGTGATGGATTCCACCATTTTTGAGTTTTGGGTAATAGAAACAGAATTATGAGTTATGAAAACATAAAATCCAAACAACCCCTAAGATTGTAGCTTTAATTAGTTCAATTGCTTTTTTGGATAACTTTAACACTTTCATATTGAATTAATCGGTCTCATGGTCACCACGGCTTAGGGAATATGATCGAACTGAAATGAAGTTCATAATGGTCAAGGTAGAAAACTAGCAGCTGTGCTAGCCTGATGGGCCAAAGGCTTTTTAGAAGAGTTCCAAACGGCCAACCACAATATCTGACCTTATCGTGAGATGACTGAAGCGGTATGAGTGTATGACAGCTCCCTACCATGGTACAAAATTAATGTGGATGGTGCTGTGTGTTGAGAAGCGAAAGGAAGCTAGACACGGTATCATTATTCAGGATCATCATGGTGTAGTAGTAGCATCAATGAGCAAGAAATTGCAGGTTCCTTTGGGACCCCTTGAAGTTGAAGCGATTGCGTTTGCTTGAGACATGGGGATCCAGGAGGCTATCTTTAAGGGTGATTCCCAGGTGGTTTTGAATGCCTTGAGGGGTATTTCAACTCCTTCCACTCAAATTGCTAATAACATTTCGGGCTCTTTGTCGAAGATTTACTAGTTTTGCTCAGTGCAGTTTCTACATGTCCCATACTCTAGAAATAAAGCATCTTGTGCTCTAGCCCAATATGTTGGGGGCATTTCTGATTTTATTTCTTGAACAGGGGAAACACTTTGTATTATTGAGCACCTTGTGTCTCAAGATGTAATGTTTTTATCCTTGTTTAAATGAAATTCCGATTTTTACATCAAAAAAATAATTTCTTTAATCTATACTACTATTTAAGGAGTTTCCCCCTATTTGGACCGGATTTTTTTTGTTCTAAAATACCCCTACATCCCTAGGTTTAAGTAGAGACAAAATTAAAGGATAGTCTAGTAAAAATACATGTCTAACTTGCACTAATCCACTTCTTCAAAATAACTATACATTTATTTTTTTTTAAATAGAAAAATAAGTTAAACAACCCACATTACTAATGTTTTTTTTCCTTAAAAAGAACACCCATGTTTATCCCCCAAAATAAAAATAAAAATCTAATTGTTATAAAAAAAATAAAAATAAATAAAAATAAAAACTGTGGGGCCCGTGGGCCTGATAGCCTCAGCCCATTATGTAGTAGGCCCAAGGCCCGCGCCGAGGAAGGATGACCATCCAAGGCTAAATTAGGGAGAGACTCTTTTTTGGACCCACGCCGAGGACCTCTTCATCCTCGGCATACTAAGGATAATTTTGGGAAGGGACAAGCCCAGAGCAAGCTGTCACCTCCACACTTAATGCATTCACCTAACCCCTCTGGCTGCATTAATGGGGATGCAACCCCTTAGTAAGGCGACGTTGATCAGTGTGAACCACTTGAGTGTTGATAAGGCCTCTGATATGATGGACGGTCAGAAGAAAGGCGAATGGATGATCAACAGATGGAAGAACGAGATAGGACAATGAAAACTATATAAAGAGGAGCGAGTAAAGTTAGAGGGGGGGGGGAAAGGAAGGAAGAAAAAGGGCTCCTCGGCCATGTGCCGAGGAGCATCCCCCAGCTGTAAATAGTTCTAAGTATTTTTTTTTTTTTTTTTTTTAAAAGAAGAAAGTTCATGCTTGGTGAACGACGGCCAGCGCCTAAACCTTCAATCCATTCTCTATAAATTTATTGTTTGGGGCTTGTTGGGCTGAAAATTCATTCATACTTTGGGTGCAATCCAAATTGAGTCCCTACAATTGGCGCCTTCTGTGGGAAGGATTAATGCGCTGGCTGGCGCACCAGGCGATTGTTCTAAGTGGTTGTTTTATAGTAGGTTGGCGAAGTAAAAAAAAAAAAATAGAAGATTTGACAGCGAAAAGAGAAATCTTGATATTATTTCATAAATAAAAAAAGTACAAAATACAATCAGAGGCTCAGGCAGGCGTGTTTTACAAACAAATTTACAAGCTAATCCTACAATCAGAGGCCCAAGCGGACCCGTCCTAAAACTAGCTAGAGGGAAGTGTCAACCCGTTCCCTTATTGGCATCAAGAGAATGGGAGAACTTGACACTAAGAGGGCGGAAGGGGGCTGAGGCTGACTCGCTTCAAAGCCACCAACAACTCCTTTCTCGGAGCGGCGGAGTTTGAACAAAGCGAGGAGCAGATGCAAGGGCTCCGGGACACCCTCCCCCGTGATGTTCACTTGATTCTCTCCAATTCTCACAAGTGTTGGCCGTTGGAGTCGGCAACACTCGAGCACCGCCCATGACATGAATTCACACGTCTCCTTCGTCGGGGGTGCGCTCCGAGGAGAGACATTAGGTACTTCAACGACATCCCTCCGGGCCACCGTGTATGGCGCCATCGGGGTTACGCCTGGATTCGGCTGCACCGGAAGCCCAGTGGGGGCTGCGGCCACAATGGCTCTTGGCACGGATGTCCTCACACCCGCCCAAAGCCGCCCCATAGCTACCAGTTCCGGTCACAATTCCGGCGAGGTTATTAAAGGGGCCTGGGGAGCTGAAAGGGTGTGTTCTTTCTATTTGTGTTGGGAGGTTCATGGAGTATGGAGAAACCATCTCCCCGGAAAGTCTTATATAGAGGAGGAGGGTTGGTGAGAATTAATTCACGCAGAATTCGAAAAGAGAGTTATCAGCAGGGCTAATAATGAAGCTACCAAATTCCAAAGAGGCCGTAGACTGTTGGACTCGTGTTAATTCATGAGGACATTAATGAAGACGCGTCTCGCGCACCGAAGCATCAAACACGGAACACGAACAGCCAAGGGACGCCTCGTAAATGAAAAAGATGGGGGCTCAAGCTGGAGGCGAGATCAACGCCACGTGTATAGATCATAATCCGACCCAAGGAGGAATCTTCTCCAGTAAAGCGGTTCGAGGACAAACCCCTACTTACTGAAAAATAGAAGTGGTAGACAGAACCAAGGCATTGCATGGTCCTCGGACCCAAGCCTGTGGGAAAACTAATCACACCATTATACCTGGGTACTAGACAGAACTAAGGTATTGCATGGTCCTCGGACTCAAACCTATGGGGAAACTAGATACTTACAGAAAAATAGAAGTGGTAGACAGAACCAAGGCATTGCATGGTCCTCGGACCCAAGCCTATGGGAAAACTATTCACACCATTATACCTGGGTACTAGACAGAACCAAGGTATTGCATGGTCCTCGGACCCAAGCCTATGGTAAAACTATTCACACCTGTGTACCTGGGTACTAGACTGAACCAAGGTATTGTATGGTCCTCAGACTCAAACCTATGGGGAAACTAGATACTTGCAGAAAAATAGAAGTGGTAAACAGAACCAAGGTATTGCATGGTCCTCGGACCCAAGCCTATGGTAAAACTATTCACACCTGTGTACCTGGGTACTAGACTGAACCAAGGTATTGTATGGTCCTCAGACTCAAACCTATGGGGAAACTAGATACTTGCAGAAAAATAGAAGTGGTAAACAGAACCAAGGTATTGCATGGTCCTCGGACCCAAGCCTATGATAAAACTATTCACACCTGTGTACCTGGGTACTAGATAGAACCAAGGTATTGTATGGTCCTCGGAGTCAAACCTATGGGGAAACTAGATACTTACAGAAAAATAGAAGTGGTAGACAGAACCAAGGCATTGCATGGTCCTCGGACCCAAGCCTATGGTAAAACTATTCACACCGTTATACCTGGGTACTAGACAGAACCAAGGTATTGTATGGTCCTCGGACTCAAACCTATGGAGAAAATAACTATCTGTAAAAAAACCAGAGTGTTACCTAGATTCAAGTTATAGTACGGTCCTTAGATTTATATTTGAAGGATAGCAAGTGATCTCATGAGACTAACTCCAGAATAGAATACAAATATTGAGTAGAATAATAGAGTAAAGCAAGTAAAAGAAAATATCCATAGTTGGAAGCAAGGTATTGAGCATTCAGTTCAAACAGAAAATATACAGTCTCCTTACAACGCCACCGAGGCAAGAAATAAAATGAAATAAAAGGGAAAATAAACATAATTGTCCTATGTCATACACCAGTCTCCCCAACTCAGTAGGCAAATTAATTCGACAAGCAGATCAAAAGGCTTTGACCAAGGCCTAAGGGCTTTATCTCGAAGGGTCCGTAGGAGGCCTCGCCACGTCTTGTGGTATTTCCTGACCCTCGATTCTAACTCCCCCCAACGTTCTCTGGGGTTCAACCTCCTCGGGGGGTTGGTCAGCTGAGGATATATCCTCGGCAGTCTTATTGTGGCTCTCAGTCGCTGGTAATGCGGACCCCTCCTCGGGAGCAGCAGGGGTAGTCTCGCGAATTGCAATAGGGTAATATACCCTGTCTTCCCTCCTAAGGTCAGATGAGGCATCAACTCCTACTTGGTTGAGGGCTTCATACCAGGTCTGAGAACAGTACTGCCTGCACACTGTAGGAACTTGAGCCCGAAGGGTAGCTTCAGTCTTAGCCACCCCATCTGCGAAAGCCTCCTCCTCCGCCTGTTCTACAGAGCGCTCAGTGTCTATTTTTGCAAATACCGCCTCATCTTTGGCTCTCACAGCCTCATCCCTAGCATACTCGGCAATACCTTTCTCATGGATTGCCTCGATCAACTTTTCCTTCAGATAGGTAATGTCCCCTTTGGCAGTCTGTAGTTGGCCCTCAACGTCTTGCAAGCGATTGGTTTGATCCTCAGCTTGCTTCCTTGCCACGGCCAGGTCGGAGGCAGCAGTATCCCTGGCCTTTGTCATCTCCTTCAGATCCTCGGTCGCCTTTTTTAGGTCGGCCTCAGATCTCTTGAAGGTACTAGCAGCTTTCAAGAACTTGTCACGCTCTTGCACTAAGGCACTGCTCTGGCCATCGACCTCCTCGTCTAACCTGAAAAGAGCTTGGATAGCCTGCCAATAAAAACGAGTAACTCCGTAAAGAGAAAGGAGAGTACTAAGCGACAAAATTCGAATAAAGTAAATAGGTACCAAAGGACCCACCATGCCTAAATATTTCTTAAGGTCAAGGACAACCTCTGACCCACTCATATTTCTTAGCTCAGCCATGTCAGTGGGAAGAAGAAGATATTTCTCCAGGGCATTGGCTACGAGAGCCCCCTCGGCTCCTTGAGATTCCCGTATCGATGCGTTATCCATCAGGGGCTGATCATGGAGCATGGCAGCAGGCAGCCAGGCTTGAGCCTCGGACTGCTGGATGGTTTTCCTTCCTTTCCGTTGACCACCAAGCTTCAGTTGCTTTGGAAGCCTGCGAAATCCACCCTCCTCGGGCGGGGAATGGGATTTGCTCCCGTCCATTGGCTCCTTACCCTTGGAAAGTCTCTTTCTTTTTGGGTCATAAGACTCGGTCTGAGGGTTTGATACTGTGGGGACAGAGGATGACCTGGTTTGCATAGTTAAAATCTGGGGCGGAGGTGTTGGGGGCTGGGGCTGCGACTCTTCCGGTGCACCCTTCTTGGCACCGCCTTCAAGCAGGTCAAGAAGATTGGTTTGGGGCTGTCTTTTTAAACCCATCTCAGCCTGAGTACCAAATCTTAAGGACCGGAGATCGACTTCGGACAGATGAGGGTCTCCCAGGTCACCAGAGGGATCCTCGGACTGATCAGCTAAGTTAAACACACTATATTCGTCCTCAGAAGAGCTCAGTTCAACCACCTCCCTTACCTTCTTAGATAGTCCTT
Source organism: Quercus suber (assembly GCF_002906115.3). Taxonomy (NCBI): domain Eukaryota; kingdom Viridiplantae; phylum Streptophyta; class Magnoliopsida; order Fagales; family Fagaceae; genus Quercus; species Quercus suber. The sequence goes on from NW_027070052.1 coordinate 377,466, forward strand.
CCTCGGCCACCGTTACTTGTTGGGATGAGGAGGGACCTGCTAGCGGAATGCCTTCAGGTATGTGAGACCCCTCGAAAAATGCAAAACCGTCCTCCACCACGGTAATCTGCGTAAGCCGAGGGTCACGAGCTCTAATTACGTACTTCAGGACTGGGAATGATTTCTGAGTTGGGTCGCATCCGAGGATTTTGTGAGCAGCTCTGACCTGGTTATCAGTTTCGTTTAGGAAAAGTTCTGACCTAAGAACGGTTTCCAAATCCGCTTTGTTAACCAGGTGAAAATGACGTGCAAAGGCATGCGGATCTGCAAAAAGAAAAGTGAAACTCCTGTGGTTAATCAACCAAAGCGGATATACAATTATAAAAATAAAAATACTGAAACCTAGATTGTCTCCTACTTCGGATACCCTACCTGGCTCCCCCTCTACTGTTGGGCAGTGAAAACCGTCGTGCCACTCCCCCGACACTATGAGGAAATCTTGAGTCAACCCCTTATTAGAATCAGGAAGACACTGGATGAGTCGGACCCTATCGTCCCTCGTCTTCATATAGTACGTCTTACCCCTCAGGTGATGAAGGTTATAGCACCAGTTCACATCGTGGTGAGTCAGTCTCAGCCCCATTTTCTCATTCAAGGTATCTACGCACCCAAATATCCTAAATACATTCACGGCGCACTGGGTAGGAGTCAGGCAGAAATGCCTAAGGTAATTGAGAGTCACTGGCCTCATAGGGATTCTCATCCCTCCCTCTACAAAAGCAATTATCGAGATCACGACTTCACCCTCTCTCCTCTTAATGTACCACTCCCCTTCTTTACAGTACTTCAAACTCACATTATTGGGTATCCCATAGTCAACAATGAATTTGTTTATCATCTCGTCAGACTCAACCAACTTCTTAAACTTACCCATTCCCCAAGGACGACTAAAGATTCCAGAAGAAGAAAAGAAGGAATAGAACCAAGGAAAATTTGGGGCCACCAGAAGAAGAAGACTTACAGAAATATGACGATTTTCTTCAGGTAGTATGCAAGTTGAACCAGATTCAAATCATACGCATCAATGGTTGTAAGCGCAAAAACGAGGAAACCAGGCGGATCAAACAGGTACTTATACTCCTCCCTAGGTTCCCCAAATGTAACCGCCTGGCCATAAAAGCAGGGGATCCCCACCGAACAATTACCATCACACCGTTGAAAGTGGGAAACGTGGTGCTGCCAAAATTTAATGTGGGCACACACTGAGTCTTGAAACTCCAAAACGTACATCGGGCAGTCGAAAAGTCACCAGCATTAGCACGAACTGAAGTGGGGCGATTCGTCTAGAAGGCCCGTGGATATCAAAACCCTCCTCCCCGTCCGAGGGAACGTGCAGCATGGTTTTGAGGGGCTATTGTGGGGCCCGTGGGCCTGATAGCCTCAGCCCATTGTGTAGTAGGCCCAAGGCCCGCGCCGAGGAAGGATGACCATCCAAGGCTAAATTAGGGAGAGATTCTTTTTTTGGACCCACGCCGAGGACCTCTTCGTCCTCGGCATACTAAGGATAATTTTGGGAAGGGACAAGCCCAGAGCAAGCTGTCACCTCCACACTTAATGCATTCACCTAACCCCTCTGGCCGCATTAATGGGGATGCAACCCCTTAGCAGGGCGACGTTGATCAGTGTGAACCACTTGAGTGTTGATAAGGCCTCTGATATGACGGACGGTCAGAAGAAAGGCGAATGGATGATCAACAGATGGAAGAACGAGATAGGATAATGAAAACTATATAAAGAGGAGTGAGTAAAGTTAGAGAGGGAGGGGGGAAAGAAAGAAGAAAAAGGGCTCCTCGGCCACGGGCCGAGGAGCATCTCCCCAGTTGTAAATAAATTCTAAGTATTTTTTAATAAAAGAAGAGAGTTCATGCTGGGTGAACGACGGTCAGCGCCTAAACCTTCAATCCACTCTCTACAAATTTATTGTTTGGGCTTGTTAGGCTGAAAACCCATTCATACTCTGGGTCAAATCCAAATTGAGTCCCTACAATAAAAATTTACAAAAATAAAATAAAAATTTACCCAGTACTTTATTTCTTGAAAGTAAAGTACCATATAAACCTTCATAGAAAAAAAGATAAAGGTAAATCACTCCAAACTCCACACTCTAATTACTAATTACTATTTCAAATATTTATAATCCACAAAAAAATATAAAATTTACAAAAGAAAAAAAATTTGAATAAAAAATTTACCCAATACTTGATTTATTGGAAATAAGCACCATACAAAAAGAATTAAAATAATATAAAATAAATCACTCCACACTCCACAATCTAAATACTAATTACTATTTTAAATTTTATAATTCATTTAATAATATAAAATTTACAAAAGAAAAAGTGAAATTTTTTTTTACCGAATACTTGATTTTTTGAAAGTAAAGTACCATACAAAAACCAAAAAAATTTATATTTAAATAAATTTATCATTTTATTTAAATAAAAAAAATTTAGTCCAAACTTAATAAGTAATTAAACTCTATCTCTCTAACAAGTCCAACTTAAACTCAAACTTGTCATTTTTTTTTTTAAATTACTTTTGTTTAATCCAAACTTAACAATCAAAATAATAATAATCCCTTGAATTAAAATTTTTATGTTTTTTAAAAGAAAAATTCGAAACGAATAATGATAAGTTAATGAATAATAATCATAACCCAAAAACTAAAACTGGGAAAAAAAATTAATGAATTTTGTGGGGAAAAAGTAATGAATAATTTCATGATGGTTTTCATTCCAAATTATACAGATTTGATAAATTTCAAACTAAAATGTTACAAAAAATGATAACCTTGAGAGATTTAAAAAATACAGTGGTTGAGAATCTGAAAAATATAGTTGCTAGAAATGAATAAATTTTACAAAAGAAAAAAAAAATTACTCAATACTTGATTTCTTGAAAGTAATGTACCATATAAAATGAAAAAAAGAAAGAAAGATAAATCACTCCAAAGTCCACACTCTAAATACTGATTACAATCTTAAATATTTATAATCTACTTAATAATATAAATTTTTAAAAAGTTAAAAAAAATTTACCCAATACTTGATTTCTTGAAAGTGAAGCACCATACAAAAAGAAAGAAAAAAAGATAAAAATAAATTACTCTACAATTTACAATCTAAATACTAATTACTATTTTAAATATTTATAATCCACTTAATAATTTAAAATTTACAAAAAAAAAAAGTGAGAAACAAATTTACCTAGTACTTGATTTATTTAAAGTAAAGTACCATAAAAAACCAAAAAGTTTATATTTAAATAAAATTATTTTTGTTTTGTCCAAACTTAATAAGGAGTAAAACTATATCTCTTTATCAAGTCCAACTTAAATTCAAACTCATCATTATAATTTTTTTTAACAATATTATTTTTGTTTAATACAAACTTAAAAATCAAAATAATAATAATTGTAGGGTTCAATTTCTTTACGTAAACCCAAAGACAATTAATTTGTAGAGTATGGGTTGAAGAACTAGAGTTGACAAGGGATTCACAACAAAGGGTTATCACTCTTTTTACTATTCATTGATCAGTTTCTATACATTCCATGGTTTGTAACAAACTCTCTCCCTCTATTATATAGCCACTCTCACCCTCATCTCTACCGTCCACGTGCTCCCCATCCATGGATTTGCTCAAGTACCTGTCACGTCAGGCAGCTTCTTTTCATCTCTGTGTGAGTGGCGGTAGGTTATGGAGCACTGTTCAGAGGTCTTCTCCACATAAATGCGGCCAGAAAAGCTGTTGCAGTGCATTGAATACGGTGGCAGCAGCCTTTCCCTCAGATATTTCCTCATCCTTATCGTTCCTGGATATGTTTTGAGCTTATCTTGATCAGGTGGAGTCCTCGGACGATCAATCATGTTTTTTACTTTTTTTTTTTGTAAATTTAATATTATTAAGTGGATTATAAATTTTTAAGACAATAATTAGTATTTAGATTGTGGATTATGAAGTGATTTATCTTTTATTCTTTTTTCTTTCTTTTTGTATGATACTTTACTTTCAATAAATCAAGTATTGGGTAAAAAAAAAATTCACTTTTTTTTTGTAAATTATATATTAATAAGTGTATTATAAATATTTAAGATAATAATTAGTATTTAAAATATGGACTGTGGAGTAATTTAACTTTATTTTTTTTTCTTTTTCTTTTTGTATGGTACTTTACTTTCAAGAAATCAAGTATTAGAAAAAATATATATTTTCTTTCTTTTGTAAATTTTTTTCATTTGTTCATTTCTAGCAACTACATTTTTCAAATTCTCAACCACTATATTTTTTAAATCTCCCAAGGTTATCATTTTTGGTAACATTTTAATTTGAAATTTATCAAATCTATATAATTTGGAATGAAAACCGTCATGAAATTATTCATCACTTTTTCCCTACAAAATTCATTAGTTTTTTTTCCTAGTTTTATTTTTTAGGTTATGATTATTATTCAATAACTTATCATTATCCCTTTCTAGTTTTTCTTTTAAAAAACCTATCAAATTTTAATTTAAGGGATTTTTATTATTTTGATTGTTAAATTTGGATTAAACGAAAATAATTTTGTTTAAAAAATGATAATGACTAGTTTGATTTTAAGTTGGACTTATTAAAAATATAGAACTTTACTCCTTATTAATTTGGACTAAACAAAAATAATTTTATTTAAATATAAACTTTTTTGTTTTTGTATGGTACATTACTTTCAATAAATCAAGTAATAGGTAACTTTGCTTTTCATTTTTTTTTTTATTTTATATTATTAAGTGGGTTATATATATTTAAGAGAATAATTATATTTAGATTTTAGACTGTAGAATGATTTATTTTTATCTTTTTTTTTCTTTTTGTATAGTGCTTTACGCTCAACAAATCAAGTATTGGGTAAAAAAATTTCACATTTTTTTAAATATTTTATTTTATTAAGTGGATTATAAATATTTAAGATAGTAATTAGTATTTAGATTATGGACTGTGAAGTGATTTATTTTTATCTTTTTTTTTTCTTTTTGTATGATGCTTTACTTCTAAGAAATCAACTATTGGGGTTTTTTTTTTTTTTTTTTTTTCTTTCTTTTTTCTTTTGTAAATTTTACATTATTAAGTGGATTATAAATATTGAAAATAACAATTAGTATTTAGAGCGTGGATTGTAAAATAATTTATCTTTATCTTTTCTTTTCTTTTTTTCTTTTTGTATGGTACTTTATTTTCAAGAAATAAAGTATTAGGTATTTTTTTTTTCTCTTTTGTAAAATTTTTTCATTTATTCATTTCTAGGAACTATATTTTCCAAATTCTCAACCACTATATTTTTTAAATCTCCCAGCGTTACCATTTTTGGTAACATTTTAATTTGAAATTTATCAAATCTATATAATTTGGAATGAAAACCATCATGAAATTATTCACTACATTTTCCATACAAAATTCATTAAATTTTTTGCCTAGTTTTATTTTTTAGGTTATGATTATTATTCATTAACTTATCATTATCCCTTTCTAATTTTTCTTTTAAAAAACTTATCAAATTCAAATTTAAGGGATTATTATTATTTTGATTGTTAAGTTTGGACTAAACAAGAATAATTTTGTTTAAAAAAATGATAATGATGAGTTTGACTTTAAGTTTAACTTGTTAGATAGATAGAATTTTACTCCTTATTAAGTTTAGACTAAACAAAAATAATTTTTTATAAATAAAATGATAATTTTATTTAAATATAAACTTTTTGGTTTTTGTTTGGTACTTTACTTTTAAGAAATCAAGTACTAGATAAATTTGTTTTTTACTTTTTTTTCATAAATTTTATATTACTAAGTAGATTATAAATATTTATGATAATAATTAGTATTTAAATTGTGGACTGTGGAGTAATTTTTTTTTTCTTTTTGCATGGTCCTTTACTTACAAAAAATCAAGTATTAGGTCAATTTTTTTTTCACTATTTTTTCTTTTGTAAATTTTAAATTATTAAGTAGATTATAAATATTTAAGAGAGTAATTAGTATTTATCGTGTGGACCTTGGAGTTATTTATCTTTATATTTTTTTTTTTTGTATGATACTTTATTTTTAATAAATCAAGTACTGAGTAACTTTTTTTTGTAACTTCTTTTTCATTTATTCATTCCTAGCAACTATATTTGTCTAATTCACAAGCACTATATTTTTTAAATCTCCCAAGGTTATCATTTTGGTAACATTTTAATTTGAAATTTACTAAATCTATATAATTTGGAATGAAAACCCTCATGAATTATTCATTACTTTTTCCCTCCAAAATTCATTAATTTTTTGCCTAGTTTTTTTCTTAGGTTATGATTATTATTCATTAACTTATCATTATCCCTTTTCTTCTTCTTTTTTAAACCCACTCAAATTTTAATTTAAGGGTATTATTATTATTTGATTGTTAAGTTTGAATTAAAAATAATAATTTTGTTTTAAAAAATGACAATGATGAGTTTGAGTTTAAGTTGGACTTATTAGAGATATAGAGTGTAAGGTTGAAATTTATCAACCATCTTGTTGGCTTTATTTCGTGCCAATTTGCTTGTAATTTAAACACTCAGTAACCCTGTATTTAGGTGGGATTATTGTAAGAGTAGTGTGTGAGAAGATGTGAAAAAAAGCTTAAGTATGTGCAAAGAAGTAGAGCTTCGTGGTTAGGACTCACGGGTGGCTCGCGACTGCAAGTCGCCAACTTCAGGCACGTGAGATGCACGCATGGAAGCTGAAGGGTCGCGCCAGCTGTCGCACTACAGGACAAAAGTCTCAGGCTGGCCAGATCGTTACGACGCGACTTGATTTCGCGACTTTGACAAGCCGCGAGACCAAGCCGCCAATTTACCCTATTTAGCAAAAATCTATCTCTTCGTATTCTCATCTCACCTCACTATATATAAACCCTATACCCACTAAATGGAGAGAGCTTCCAGAGAGAATTTTATGAGAGAAACCCTAGAGAAAAACAAGATTGTCTCATCCCCAATCTTCATCTAAGAAACTCTACAAATTCGTTTACTCTCTTCCTCTCCATTGTCATACCCTTAAGAAGTCTTTTACCAAATCCTTATCTCGCCACACTCACGTCTGTGAGAAGGTTTATTTGGTGTTGAGGGAAGCAGTTTGGAAGGAACCAATATACATTGGTTGATGCTATGGTCAAGTAGCGGAATCGGGAAGTTAAAGAAGAAATAGGTTCGGTGTAACCTCGTTGGAGTAAGAAGCTTGGAGGACTTAGGTACCTGGGTAGATTAGGCTTGGAGGGTCTTCTGTTGTTCATGTATCCCAACTATATTCTTTAGTGGATTTTATCACCGTTTGGAGGGCGGCGGAGAGGTTTACGCCGAGAACTTCGATTTCCTCTTCGATAACACATCGTGTGTTATCCGTATGTTTGTATCTTTCTTCCTTTATCTTTGCCTTATATTTACTGCTGTGGATGTGTTTATATTTGGTTTAGATTATTTATCAATTCTGTTATGAGCTTGTTATCATGTTCTGCACATTAATTGTTTGATATAAAGTTTGAACTGGTAACTTTGTAATTAGGGGTCTAAACGTTCAAGGGTGTTTATACACATATTGAACTTTCATAGAGTTTTATTTATTATTAAGTTTGGACTAAACAAAAATAATTTTATTTAAATATAAACTTATTGGTTTTTGTATGGTACATTACTTTCAAGTAATCAAGTACTAGGTAAATTTGTTTTTTACTTTTTTTTTTGAAAATTTTATATTATTAAGTGGATTATAAATATTTAAATAGTAATAAGTATTTAGATTGTGGATTGTGGATAATTTTTTTTTCTTTTTGTATGGTGCTTTACTTTCAAGAAATCAAGTACTGGGTAAATTTTCTTTTCACTTGTTCTTCTTTTGTAAATTTTATATTATTAGGTGGATTATAAATATTTAAAATAGTAATTAGTATTTAAAGTGTGGACTTTTGAGTGATTCATCTTTATCTTTTCATTTTCTTTTTCCTTGTGTATGGTACTTTACATTCAAGAAATTAAGTACTGGAAATTTTTTTTTTCTTTTGTAAATTTTTTCATTTATTCATTCCTAGCAACTGTATTTTTCAAATTCTCAACAACTATATTTTATAAATCTCCCATGGTTATCATTTTTGGTAACATTTTAATTTGAAATTTATCAAATCTATATATATTTGGAATGAAAACCATCATGAAATTATCAGTTACTTTTTCCCTACAAAATTCATTCATTTTTTGCCTAATTTTATTTTTTAGATTATGATTATTATCCATTAACTTATCATTATCCCTTTCTAATTTTTATTTTAAAAAACCTATCAAATTTTAATTTAAGGGATTATTATTGTGGGGGATAAGGGGGTTAGGCCCAAGTTAATGGGCCGAATACCCAGGAGAGGACTGTTTCACATCCGAAGAGAAAGATGCGGAGAATGTAGGGCCCAGAGTGAAGTGGAATCTATC